>NW_023503296.1:1750050-1906913 GCF_014529535.1 Bradysia coprophila | reverse complement strand
AAGTATCAAAAGATATTGTTAAAGCATGAGCAACATGAACAGATTTATGATTATAACTTCTCTTCGTTTCTCTTTGGAAACATTTTTTTATTGCCGTTTTTGATATAGTCACAGCAGAGAAACAAAAGCATCCTGTAAAATAAGTTCATTTCAATTTGTTGACATTTTTCATAATTCTTAAAAATTATGCTTTCGTTTTGAAATTGTATAGTTGTTACTTTACGAGCAGGGGCAAAATGTATTTAAAGTTCAACTAAAAAAAAAACAATTTTATTAGGTAACACAACTTCCTTTCCGTGAAACGAGTTTTTATTTTTCTCATTTTTCGACAAATCACTTAAAAATCGATATTATAAATGTATGTTAAACACACACAAGTGAAGTGGGGGCCTACCTTTTCAACCATTTTTCGGTAACATTGATGATTGATTAATGAAAGTTGCAAATAAGACGGATAATAATTATCCAAATTGACTGTTCGGTACATAAAGATTAACGATAATGATGCTACCACAATAAACGAGAACTCAG
Organism: Bradysia coprophila; assembly: GCF_014529535.1. Classification (NCBI taxonomy): domain Eukaryota; kingdom Metazoa; phylum Arthropoda; class Insecta; order Diptera; family Sciaridae; genus Bradysia; species Bradysia coprophila. The sequence goes on along the minus strand of NW_023503296.1, from coordinate 1,906,382 downwards.
ATATTGTGTACGTTTTTCACTCTCATGGTGATGATGGCCCCAAATGGTTTGTGTGTTACCAAATCATATATAGGTAACTTGACCAAGCGACACGTTTGTTCAATTTGCACCTATATAAGACGACTCTCTTAAAAAGCAAATACGCTGAATAAAACCTACGAATAAATATATATACGAAAATAAGTGCTGTGTAATGTTAATGTTAATATGAATGGATCGGTTGTAATTGTAATGGAATTTCTAACGGTAATTCTTTCTTCTTCTCTTTTTTTTTTTGACGATCAATGTTAGGAAATATAATAATTTTTTTTCGACAACACAAAGTTGATTGTTCTAAAGCGATGCTTGAAATGGTCGAGTGATTTTTAGCACATTTTCGTGTCCGCAAATGCCGTGTAAAATTATTGTTGTATGCTTCATTATGTGACACACACGTACGTTACAAACGATACTGCAGCCATTTGATTGTCGTTGGTGGGAATTGATTAATTAAATAGCATTGTTGAATTATGTCGATTAGTCACAAGTGAATGTGACAATGACAAAATTTTGCCGGGCAAATTATAAACCAATTTTTCACCAATTTGGAAAAATTATTATAATTTTGAAAGTATTGACGCAATTCGATACGTTTATTATAGAAAATCAAGGAAGGAATGGACTAAACAATTTTCGTGTTCTTTCTTCCTATTACACCGCTGGCTATTACATTCAATTCAAAGTGTTACCTGATTATGTGGTGAGATACTTTCGTTACAGTTTTCGGTTCAATTGAATGGTGCAACAAATATAATTTCATTGGAGTGACAATTAGAATATATCAAAAATTAATCGGTACATTGTTAATGTGTACAATGTGTGGTACAACTATAAAAAAACCAAACGCCACCACTCCACATCCCATGAACAACAAATATATAATAAATTTACGCTTCATGAAATTTTAGAATCCAGCTCGTTTACAGTTATACACATCGACGACAAACACTACAATAGTAAAATTATGGTTCGCTCGAAAGTTCGAGCTCAAATTGAAAAAGCAGATAACAACCCAGTCCATAATTATATACTTGCAATTTTTGTATAGTACACAGTGTATCAGATAAAACAACGAAACTCGTTTTTCCAATAAAACAGCGTTATTAGATCAAGGTACCCATCGATCAAGCAACAGTTATAATAAAACATTTGAGGATATGCCACAACAAAAATATACCAACACTTGCCCACGCACAACCACCTCAAGTCAAATGTTATTATAGCTGCACCTTGTTCAGATAATGCCGTGTGTCTTTGGCAAAAGTTAAATGACTACTATCACACAACTATGCGAATCATAGTGCTATTAAAACCTACTCAATAGTCAAAAATTCTGTGAGAATGAAACCAATTCAATTGAATTGGAATTGGACAACGAAAATCGTTTTATTTTATATACGGGAAATGTATCATTTGCAATCGTGTTTCCATATCGAAAAGGTGTGTGTATAACGGATTTCAATACAATCGATGAGTCTCTCAAAGAAAAAAGACGAAATTAGGAAGCGATCTACCAGTAAAATGTAAATGGTTGGATTCACGAAGATTAATGGTTGACAGGGAAATTATGTTTAAAATTTACAGTTTATTCTGCAGCAAGCAATGCTCCCTATTTATTACTGCCTAAAATTTCTAATTACTCAGAAACTAACAATAATTCGGGAATATGGAAATCAATTCCAAGGTTTCACTAACTGCAGACCTAATTCCGATCCTCAATATAGCAATCAATCATATCCAAATTAAAGACGGAAATGAAATCGATCAAATTAATTAACTGCTGAAAATGGCGACTAGAGCCATTCACGAAATTTTTGACAGGTTTGGAGTTATGTTCTTGAACTTCAAAAAAAGCAGAGGGGCCAGGCAACAATAACGAAATTTTATTTAAAATCTTTTTTATTATTATTTAATCACTTCTCCATTTAGCACAATCATTGTTAAAGTTATGGTAATCCCATGTAATATTTTCAATTGAATTCAATTGATCCCAAAAATGTCTTTTGAAAATTACAAAAACAAAATTTACATCCATTTTCAAGATGACACTCCAAATTACGAATCGATATATTTAAATGATTCTTCATTTATGTCTACAATGCTGTTCGATTTACGGGCCACAAAATTAATAACGACCGTATCATCTCACTTGAAAAGATCGTCTAGATTTGAGGGTCATTAATGTCATTTTAAATAATTTAGTAGTCTGTTTATGGTTCAACCATTATTACTATAGTTACTAATAGATTTCCTTGGAAAGAGATTCTTGAAAATAGGTATAAAAATATTTGGTGATCTGAAAATTCTTCATCTTTGGTGATAAAACGATAAGACTGTTTACTTTATTTTATTTAATATTCACCAGATGTGTACATGAACAAAGGCATAAGCCTGTAAAATGTTCTTATGCCGCTAAGAATTAATGGAAAAACCAGTTCTCACGTGTCCGTGAAACCTGTAAGAAAAGTGCGTTTGTATGAATTGACCTGGACCAGCTGATAAACAGCTGAAGCAAAATTTAATTGACATTAACTGTACAAAATTGATTTTTTCTTGAATCTTGGGATTCCATAGACAACAGAATTTGTAACTGCATTCAGTTTTGTCGACAATCAAAATATGTGCCTAATAACCACATTTTTTTAAAAACCTTTTTTGAGCAAGCTTAATTACATGTACAAAGATTTTTGCGATTAGGCCTTTTAGTAGACCAAAAAAAAAATCATTTTTTTTATTACATTTCATGTAATATTAATATTGGTTATGTGATCAAAATTGCTTATTGATGAATCTATCACACATAATACTCAAATTGTAATCTGCGATCTTCTGTCTAGTCCATTATCGTCATTGCAAAATTTCATAACTTGTATAATTAAGTATGGAATATCGCAAAACTTCACTGTAATGAGTACCTATTGACATTTACAATGCATCAACCGTCTTTCATATCGACTTTTCGAGAACAGAATATTTTGTTTTCGTTGTGTAATTCGTAAAGTAATTACGTGCGATAAATTTATCAACGAATTAAGTATTTAAAAAAAAATGAAAATAATAAATTTACTTGTTCGAACACCTGAATGCTACGAAAGATGTTGATTTTTCCGATTATACAATAAACAACGCATCTCTGCTGGTAACTCAAGTGGCATTAAAAAATTGTAAATTAATCCAATTTTGAGGCATATTACAAGAATAAAAATTCCAATTGATATTTTTTCCTCTGCGTAAATTAAGTGCATTATCGATGAGTTTTAATTAAATCGCATTATAAAATGAACAAAATCAATTTGTCTTTCTTATGAAATCAACTAAACATTGTATGTCATTGTAACAGTAAGAAAAAGTTAATTTGATTTATTGAAGCTCTGTTAATGAAAAGATTATGAACAATTTTTTTTCCATCTATCGTTCGTTCAGGTTTCATAACACATTGTAAATAAAACACTCAAACTGAAGATGAAAGTGTTATATTCCATGCGTTATTACACACATTCTCCAAAATATAAAAATACAAATTTTCAATATCAAAATACGGCGGATTTTTTCTCTCCATCTCCATCCACATCCAAAAGATTGCCGTTAAATTTTTAAGACTTAAATAACTAATAATAACTATTAATTTATGTGCCATTTTAAATTTAATTTTCATTTTAGTTAATGAGAAAATATTGATTATTACACACACACATTTTATATTGTTACGGCTATCAGATAGAAATAAAAATTTAAAATCCATATAATATTGATCATCTTCGAATAAAAATTATGTTTATTTATATATCTGGTTGTTGTGTTGTTTTTTTTTCGTCTTCTTTTTCTTCATAAATTTTACATTTTACCATAATATCAATTATAATTACTGCCAAGGAGAGTTCACTGATCCACTAAAATGTAAATGCAGATCCAAAGCAATATATATAATTTCATTGGAAGTAATAAAATATTGTACGGTTTAACAATCGAATAAATAATAATAAAAAAAAACTTAAAAGGTACTAGCATTGCTGATTAGAGGTGAGCATGTCTACATTTTTATGAGAACCCGATTCGAACCGAGCCCGGACAAATTTTCGAATTTTCAGCAATCCAATAATATTGGGCCAATACGGCCAATACTTGAGTGAATGTCCCGATCTACTCTTGTCGAATATGTGATTGCGAAATCTTACTCGATGCTGGGTTTTGTCATAAGAACTTGTAAGGAATTTAAGAGCGTTAACAAATTGAAAAGTTTCTATTTCGCGAACATACGTTCGTACTTAGAGTATGCTTCAGTCGTTTGGCATCCGTACCAAGACACCATTGTTGATAGAATTGAATCGATCCAGAAGAAGTTTCTGATGTTCGCACTTCGGCGAACGGTGAGGCGCGACGAGAACTACAGACTTCCACCGTACATCGACAGGTGGTGAATCAATCAATGTTGAACCACTAGCTCGAAGTAGAGCTAATGCGTGCGTTCTTTTCACTTCTAATTTTCTAAATGGAAATCTTGACGCCCCTCAGATAGCTAGGAAGATTGTTTTAAACCCTCACCCTACTCGTGCTGATGGTTTTCTCGTTGTTGATGATCACAGGACAAAGAATGGATATCTACAACCGATAAATAACATGTGCAAAGAATTTAACCGTTTCTCACAGCTTTGGTTCCAGGACATGCCGCGTGAATCATTCAAAGCGACTGTAAATACGTTCAAGATTCCAATCAAATTGAACGGTAAGAGCAAGATATCATGATATACACTGATTTAATCTTGCAATTATGTAATTTGAACCAATGGTCTTATCCGTATCGATTAGTCTAATCTGGTCTCACGACTACGAAATGTTAAATTCCAAGTCTCATCGACTTGGACAAAACCGAGACTATCTAGTCGATTGGCTCTCGCTAATCCGTTCTTTTCCAGGTGGCTCGTTGACGATAAACGCATTTTGTTGGTCCTTATTCCTTGGTCACAAGAATCAGAACTACCTACTGCTTTTAAACGTCATGCTCTTTTTTTGTGTTATATAAATCTTGTCCTTTTTATCTTGTAATGTAATTGAAAATGTTTTCTTCAATTTACCAACAATTTCAAATTTTTTCTCACATTTTCCTTGAAACTTGAAAAAATGTCGAAAAATTCTGGAAAATTTGAAAAATCATAGGAAAATGTTTTCCCAAAAATTGTGAATATTGGTTAATCGTAATCCGAACCAGACACGAAAGAAGCGAAATTCAGTTTTGGTTTCGGGCGCGGATCGGGTCGGTGTTATTTTTTCCCTCTCATGCAATCCGCTCACCTCTAATTAAACTGTGTATCCAAAATACACATGTTGTTACGTACATAACTTATTATCCCATATTCAATTAAACAGCAGAAGACGAAGAAGAAAATAAGAAAAAAAAACGAGTAAAATGTTAACTATAAAATTGATCTATATTTCAAATCGATATGATCAATGATTTTTAATCTTTTTTATAAGTCAGATATGCCGGAACAAAAGCAATTTTATGATCGATTTCTTTCTTCAGTATAATATTAAATAATATTAATAAACGGTAAAATTATAGACAAAAAAATGTAGTAAACATAAAGAAAAAGATTAACTACCTTACGTTATATATAACAAGAAATTATATCATATTATCATAACATTGTGCGGAAAATTGTGTAGAACGCAGAGATGCAATCGGGTAATGGTTAATTTTTAGATGATTCAGAAAATGTTTAAAAAGCAAAGAAAAACCGGTGATCTGAGAGTAGGTTTTGAGTTATAAAGTATCTCGTTCCAATGGAAAAGAATTATAAACTGGCATCAACGTAAATATATATGTACGTACAGATTGATAGAACACGATCATTAGTATTATATAGTTGAATCGTTCATACAATTTTTTAAAGGAGCGATTTTTTAAGAAAAGAAAAAATCTGAGAGTTTGGTTAATTGCCTAGAGTTGTCTGCCAATCAATTCATATGGTTCTAGGAAAAAAAAAGTTCAAGCTTTCGTTCAAAATATGTGAATCAATTTTACCGTTAAATTATGGAAACATTGTCGGAATTCTTTAATAATTAACTTTTTGATTCATGAAAATTAAACTCAAATATTCAGTAGTTTTCATGGTCATAAATCGACTATTAATACGCAAAAATAAACTAGAAGAAGTGAATCTGAGGGAATTTTCAGTGTATTGCACAGTTACATGCTTTTCAGTTCCCTAGGGTCTACTGGGTCTACTACATTACTATGGAAAACAATAGAATTGATTTGGAAGATCATACCATGTAATAGTGCATTACTGTATCCCGAAGTACTTTCACTCATCGTGATACAAGATATCAAATTATTTCTCGAGTGTAGTATAGTGCTTTACTTTAAGAGCGAGGTCAAGAGTTTTCAATAAGGAGGGAAACTCCTCTTTGCCTTCCGAGTAAGGTAATAGTATTTTACATGACTAGAGATAAAAAGACGAAAAGTTGAGTTTTCGTGTGAGTTTTTTTGATCCGAGGCGAAGCCGAGGTTAATAAACACACCACACGAAAACGAGACTTTTCATTTTCATCCCGAGTAACATGCTGAGGGCGACAAAAGTAGTGCTTGAAACATGAAAAGTACGGTTTTCGACGTAGCATGTAAAATCCATTTAATTACTCGGGATAAAAATGAATAGTCGCCTCGGATCAACAAACTTCGCATGAAAACTGAACGTTCATACCTTCATACCTTGTCATGTAAATAACTATTACACAACTAGAGATGTAGAGAAGTAGGAAAGTTAGGAAAGACATAAATGATCCACATGCTGAACTGCTTGAATAATGAAAAGTGCAGTTTTCAACTCATATCGTGCATACAATAATACACCGCAATTTTTACGAGATGAACATTGATGCACATCGAGTAAAAACTTTGGTTTATGGCGGTGAGGTATTTTAGGAAAACGTGAAGTCGTTTCACTCAATAAATTAATATTTGTTAAATACTCTTGACAAACATGACCTTAACTTCATTAACCTCTCGACTGAGAACGAAATAGACAACTTAAATCAACAGTTGCGTCTTGCGTTATAAACTTATCCTGCACTAATTCATTGTTAATTTTTGACTATGTCGAATATGAGTAACGGTGATATATGTGTAAAACAAACAGTATGTGGTCCGACAAAAATGTTACCTTGGTCTGTTACATTGATTAAAAAAGCGACACAACCATACGTATTGTATACCAGAAGTGAATTTTCACGCTCAATTCCGGCATTTTATTTAATAAATTCTGCGATAAGATAATTGAAAAAATGGAATTATGGCAAAATGTTCTTATTATTTTCTGATTTCAGTGATTTCCATGGATCATAATCTCTTCACTGCCCAGTGCAACTATGTTCGTATATTCGCGAACTTTAAACAAAAAATTTCAACCTAAAGCATCGCTGTACACAAACAAGTAGATTTCTGTATCTAATTTCGCTCATACTAAAGAAAATGTTTTCATCTCACAGAAAATGACAGCCGTAAAGCTAATTACAATTACATTACAAGAAATATGAATAAAACATACCATTTTTCCGTTGAATAATATTATTTGCTTGTCCTGAAATTGATGGTGTAATGGGTGCAAATAGATCAGCAGCGAGTGAATGAAGTGAATATTTTTGCTCAGAACATTGCTGTTAATATGAGCTTTGAGTTTTAGCGGAGCAAGTTTTCAACACACGAATAACATACAATCATTATTCACCATACTTTGCATCGATTTGTGGCAAATTGGTAAATTGTTCACATTAAAATATTCACAGAACGCTTTCGAGGAAGGAAGAAGTCTGATTAGATTTGTAGGTGATGAGGATGTTGCGGTGTTGATGCGTTATCTGAAATTTAAAAAAAAATCGTTTACATTGTGTCGGCTAGTTGGAATTTCATTGTTTTCACTGATAATATTGCGAAAATAGATTGCTTAATCATTGCTAACTTAACTAAACTTTATGCACAAAACTAACTGTGTTAGACAAGCGTGGTAAATCCTGATACACAAGACATAACAGTTGCGACTTCGATATTCAATAAATTTTATTCTCTAACTAAGGAACTAAATTCAATTGCTTGTATATTAACATGTATATCACTTAATACCAAAGATAGTTATAGTGCGGAGTCCATAAAATAAGCAGATTTTTCTTACCTGCAACACTAATAATTTAACAAGAAAATGTTAATTGGTTCACCATATTGTTTATTGAAATTTTTGATTCTTTTTCTCAATTTTATTTTACCTCCATACAAATATATTTACAATGTGGAGGTACAACATTTTATAATTCATTCGATTACCATTTATAGATTTACAAATGCAATGTTTTCTGCTCTTAAAAACATTATTTTATATTAAACATTTCGCTGATATAACTTTTAAATTTGATAACCTTAAGTCAAGCAAACACTAAATAAATTTATTTAATTTTATAGATGTATGTTTGTACGCGATTATTGCTTGGAAAAATGTTGCTTGAGTGAATTCTGTAGAAAGTTTTTTTATTAGTTTGAATGTTATACACTAAATGTTTTTTTCTTCTTTCTACAGATTTAATATTAGCTTGTTTTCCGCTGACCAACAACACATTTTACGGTTTTTATTAAAAACATAATTTTTAAGGAAACGTGTTAAATATGATCATTTTAACGCATTATATTGGAAACACCATTTTCGCACAATAATTAATCGTTTCACCATTTTTCCCGTTATAGGCATACAGCTTATATCAATTATGCAATTATATTTACCATAAATATGATAAAAAACAATTCCACAGATTCACTGTCAGTTCTGCCGCTTATATTGATCGAGTTGTAGGTACACTTTTTCAGAATAGGAGAAAAAAAAAGTCCATTCAATTAATTGGATTAGTTATTAGTATATTACATTCTTCTGGATACACAAGAACATCTCAACCATCAAGACCGATTCGTACTAACAAAAAAATGCTATGAATTTCCAATATTCAAAGATGAATTGCTTACTAAGTGGAAGCTAGACAAAAATGTTCTGTGTTCTCATAAGCCAAAAACATTCCAATTAAATTCAAGCGGAAAGTTATATTCAAATGAATCATTTCTAAGAAACAGGTTGTGAGTTATATATGTATGAACAGAAGAAAAATATCAATCCTAAAAATCTTCAGCTTCAATATTATACATACGATGCTGAAAGAGCACAAGTCCGAAGACTGGCTTCATATATTCACAGGAATGAGAATTATAAAATCAAATGTACGAGTACTTTTAATCCATTAATATTAATTGGAGTAAAATAAAATAAGAAAAAAAAAACAAAAAAAATAAATTTACATATCTTTCCATGAACCTTGTTCACTCTGGGTATTATATTTTAAATGCTGAGGTACACTCGAAACGTATCGCAAAATAAATATAAATTCATACACATGATATGCGAACTGATTTGATTCTGAAATATATAAACTTTCAGCGCATCGTTTCAAAACTCTGTGAAACACTTTTGTAAATTAAGAGAACTTTTCGATTCACAGACAATAAATATGCCTACAATTCAATTGGAAATAATTTTTTTTCCTCTTCGTTTTTTTTTTATTACATTCCATTTGTTCGTTCATTTATTTGATTGAAGCATTTACAATTTGACAAAACATTTCAGTAATTTCACGGAAATGTGAGATTGGACGTATTACATTAATGTGAGCGCTTGGGGAATCTAACAACGGAATCTAGCAACAGAAGAAAAAAACTTCGATTGATTGATTTTTTACAGGTATTCTCATAGTCAACTGAAACGTTAATACAACCTATGGAACTTATAATAATTGACGGAAGCAAGGCCTTAAAGTTTAGTTTATGTGGCTTACGTTTGATCTTTAGGGAGTCCCAAACAGACTAACAGGAAATTGTTTCCGAGTTGCGCAATGCAAGGTTTACACGGAAACGCATGGTAACGAATAGAAATGCATACTTTTCGATTGCGTTCAGATAGAGAGACTAAATCCACATTTTACGAGAAGTTTTGAAACGAATTTTTTTTAACTTTAGGGGAGATTCTTACCACACATATTGAAAACACAATATATACGATAGAACTGACCTTATTCACTCAAAATACAGGGTATATACATTGTAGATCCCTTACATCGTTAAAATTGCGTATTGGAGCTACGCTGTCTTACTTTTCTCTTAATTACTTATGAAATAATTTGGTTTTCACATGTAAATTTTGAATTTTTTTGAATTAATTAAGTGAAAAAATGTATTACACAAGTACATTTTCCGGCAGGCGGACACGCTACTCGATGCGATCCAATTCATTGACATACTGTCGATCACCACAGGACTTAAAAATTAGGAACTATATGTTGCCTTGACAGATGTATTTTATTTATTTATTTATTTATTTATTATTATCAACGGTCTACACCGCAACTGATAGTTATGACAATACAAAGCAAGAATGAAATCACAAATAGAACAAATAGAACATGTAAGTCATCTGCTATCAAAAATGAGTCTAGAATAAACGGTTAGCTCTGGCTTGTGTTCTCTTTTATCGAAACGTATGAATATTAAAGTCACAGACTTTGTATCACAAAAAATGAAGTAATAGATTTCCCGATTTTGGTGACGAGTAACTTTTAAAATTGGTTTTATTTAGCGTGCAAATTTTCTATAACTTTTAGATTTTACGGTATCCCAACTCAATTAGTATATTTATTTACCAAATGAATTGCTTTCAATTAATCTCAAACAATTAATAATTCACTTACTCCTTTACCTTCGTCAAATGAATCGTCAAAGACCGACAAGCACAAAACGTCATATGCAAGAAAAGCTGTGACTAATTTTGCAAGCCTCTCATTTCCGTCTGGGTATTTATTGTCCGCTGATTAGCAAAGCTCATTACAATTTTGCGAACTTGATCGTTCTCATTTCACATTGTTTTCCAATTTTATACGGAATGGGAGCAATACTCGAAAATCGTCATTTGGTTGGAGTTTGAATTACGGAAATGTATACGAGTATATCTTGCAGTCGTAAGTTTTAATTGACCCCCGTCAAATGTATGTGCGTTTGAAAAATGTCTGTGCGCCGCTGTGAACTTAAAGCGATACTTATCACTGCAGGTAACAATGTGTCACTCGCTTGGTATGCCATATTATTTGCCGACCTGACTTTATTGTTTTGGTCTTGTAACCTTTCCAACACATCTTATACACTTCCATTTTTTCCGCCGTTATACTTATACTTATCTTTCAAGTTGTAAAGTATTTGCTCAAAAACAACAACAACAAATAAATGAAATAAATAAATAGCTTGACTATACAACCTCGAAGGAAGCAGCAGCGCATCTAGCAAAGTAAAATACAAAAATAATTCACATGCTTGTATAAAATATTGTGGCAAATAATTAACGGTATTCAATGTATTTTCGTAGAGAAAAGCGTGATAATCAGAGACACTTGTAAAAACAGAAGAACTGTTTGTTTTGTGGATATGTAATATAATTGTTTCTCTTTATTATATATTTGTGTGCCATGAAAAATACCAAAAGGAACTTAAAAAATACCAGGGGTGGAATTACGGCTGCAGTTATCTATGTAGAAAAGACTCTTTTCTACGTAGAAAAGATTCTTTTCTATATAGAAAAAGAATCTTTTTCAACTTAAAACGTTTGATTTTTAGAGGCAATAGTATGCGTAATACAAACTGACGATGAATTCAATCAAAACAATTATGCCTACTACGAATACGTATAAAATTGCCTCTAAAAATCAAACGTTTTAAGTTGAAAAAGATACTTTTTCTATATAGAAAAGAATCTTTTCTACGTAGAAAAGAGTCTTTTCTATATAGAAAACTGCAGCCGTAATTCCACCCCAGGTTACCGAAGAGAATGTTAAAATTGTTTTTGAAAGGTAACATTTCAAGCATTCTTGTTAGAAATTCTTACATAATCTTGAATAGTTGAGCACTGTACACATTACGATTACCTTCGTTGGTATATAAGTAAACTGTAAAGATTCTTTTTTTAGCGAAGAAGTTATATTGTGTGAACTTTTATATCGTTCAAACCCTTTTTTTTCAAAATTATAATTTATTACTTTTACTATCTGAATGATATTTTTGTTTGATCATCATTATAATTACGCAGCACTAATTAGTAGTCCAGAAGAACGGATATCTTACTTTTGTATTACGTTCTATGCTAGAACTATTTACAGACAAAAACAACAAAAAATAAAATTTGAAAGAAAAGAAATGTTGCATGTAATGTCGTGTTCCTTTAAACAAATAATACAATTTTTTGTCCGTGAATAATCAATAATTTAGTTAAATGTCTATTTGTATATTATAATTTGAATAGAGGCGATGGTAATAATGGAAAAAAGTGAATGCATGATCTTGATGAATCGACTTTGAAAAGAAAGAGCTTACACAGCCGAAATAACCACACACATCGCATTAATTATTATAACAAAAAAATTTTTCTTCTTCGGTTATAATGCATTGTGTGTAGTACTTTGTGTTGAACTGATTGTGTTGGCTTTAAGATGATTGTATGCTTTGTCTTAAGACTATGATTTTTTTTCTGGTTGTTATGGTAATCGAAACATTTCGATTTTATTAATTAGGCCTTTAAGTACACAGTCAAAAAAACGGTAATTAATCAAAACAATATGTAGAAAACAATCGGTCAATTAAATTTAACAAGCAATCAGGCTCGGAGTTAAGATTTTTTTTTTGATTAAAATTAAACTAATCTGGTGAGTGTGTTGGTTGTGATAATTAGTTTTTAAGTTTTCGGAGGATGCTATTAAAATGGAACGCCGAGATCTTTTCTTTTTCGTAAATGTTTTTCGTTTGTCACAAACACATAATGGACGCTGAGCCAGGACCTATTTTCGGAAAATTTATTTGCTAAGAAATATCAAAATTTATTAAGATGTTCCAAAACTTGCTAGAAATTTAGGAAATGTTAGAAAATTTGTCAAATCAATTTTCCCAAAATAAAATCCACATTGAGCTCAAGGGTGAAATATCGTTAGATTTTTCAAGGCGAATAACATTTTTGCGAGCGCTAGAAGGGTTTTAATGAGGGTAGACCTAGCGTCAAAGATCGCAGGAAATCCAGATCCAAATCAAGCTAAAATCAGAACTACTTGAGTGTAGCTTTCTACGCGACAAATATGAAGATTCAATTGAGAATAGCCAGTGTAAATGACAACAAAATTGATGAGTTTTCCGGGACATTTCTAGGTAGAAATCAAGCCTTTTTTCAAAAATTATTTAGGTTTGAAAATATTCGACTTTTAAGTTTTTCTATAAATGATTTTTCCCGAAAAAAATTGCTTTTTCATTATCTTAAAAAAAAAACTTTGTTCTGCAGTTTTGTAATTAAACAAAACAATCTGTTATCGATAACAACGACAAGAATAATGACAATCTATGAGTAATATAGTGTTTTATATAGAAAAATGCACGTTAAAAAAATTGAAGTACAAGATTTGAAATCGACCGGATAAAAATACTTTGATCGATGGAAGTAATAGACCCGATAATAATAGTGGTCATATGTTTACCGTCTGTAACAGGTTAAAAAAAAACCAGCGACGACCACGACCAATGACAATAAAATTAATTTTGTCGAGAAAATGTTTTACGATAATCTATGTTTTAGACAACTGTGTTCTCAATAAAATTATCAATTTTTGAGAAGCAACCATTTTGTGTTTTATTCACCAACTCATTTTAAATTTTGAATATAATTCACAGCAAAATTTATTTCGACCAACACTAGGCCATCTTCAGTCGCGTAACGAAGATCACTGCTAAATCTATCCATTGATAAACCAAATACAGTCACGATGTTATTACTAGTGAATCGAAGAGTTATTAGCTTCCTTAAACTCTGACGGGAATACCGTTGTATTATACAGCTAAAGCCCCAAAAGTACTGTATCCAGGGATTTCAGCCCTCTTAAGTGCCTTCGTCTAGATATATATTAAACCTTTTAATCGTACCAAATTTTATCAAAAGTTTTTTTTGTAATAGCATCAAATTCTCGGCTTCCAACACCACCATATGGTGGATCCAGTTTTATAATAAAAAAATCAACGTTGGAAGAAAAATGAAACAGGTGCTCGTTGGAGTAGAACGTTCCTATTGTATTCTGAGCCTCATCAATCGTCAAAAATGTTAAACTATTGTTTTAAGTGTTTAAAGATCTTGAGAACAGATGAGAAAATTATCAATCGAAATTTCCTTTGGGTCAACGGCATAATAAAAATTTAAGTAAAATTGCCATCAAAATTTTTTTCCAGGTATAATAGCTTACTGTGCCCGTCAAACCGTCAGCATTTTGCGTATTAGATTGTATCTCTGACAATGTAGAAAATATGCTAGCCGTTTGGCTGACAGCAATAAATTATTATATCAAACGATTATTTACCCATACAAAGTTCTTGATCTAATAAATAACCAATTTTTCACCAACTCAAAACGAAGGATTTTCCAACGAAGGTGCATTTTGCATTTAACAACAGTGAACAAATGGCAAAAACTGCATTTTCAAATTGATTCGTATAATTCAAAATTAAATTTCAAAACAATTAAAAATGTTGATTAAATAATTTATTTGAATCGGTACATTTTATAATCCGACCTAGAACATGTTAAAATACACTTGAGTGGTGAATGACGAAATAAATGTTATATGAATGCAGTACACCGTGCTTACATTTATATTCCTATATTCTTGAGGAGTGGTCGGTCAGTCAAATTCACTTCGATTATTTATAACTTTTTACACATTCCAGAAAAGAACTGAAACAGTGTTGTTTCTTGAACAAGAGCATAGCACTATTCGCAACATAAATGGATTCAATTGACTTAATAAACGTATATGCATTAAGGCTGAGCACTATGCATAAATGTTAAGTGTGCTTGTTGTGTTGCTGTTGTTTTTTAACCAAGTCATGACGCTTGTTGGTGGTTTTTTTTTCGTATTTGAGCAAAAATTATTTTACTACAATTAACCTGTCTAAATTCCTTTTTCGCTAACCGATGTGAATATTTTACATTAAGATGATGTGCAGCGTAATGACGTTGAAGATGCAGAATGGAATTTACGGTCAGAATGTGGATGAGTAAACAGAACCTTACAGAAAACGAAGATTACACAAAACACAAAAAAGACCACGAAAAAAAAAGAAAATGTAAAACGGTGGAGACAGTGGAAAGAGAGATAAAAAAAGAGAATCAAAAGAAAAACGTAGGTATTGAAGTAAGAAAGAATTAACAACGATAAATAACTTCAAGTTATGTGAATAATAACTATTATTTATCGTCTCTTCATATGTGGTGTTTTGTCAACCACTCTTTCGGTCAAAAAATCGTGCCATTGTTCACCTTTTTAGTGCAGAACAATTTTTCAATTTCAGACAATTTCCTTATTGTTTTGCTTTATTTTCTTTATTTTTATTATGCTAAAATAACAGAAGAAAACCAGATATTCTGTTATATTGGATTGTTTTACATGACCATTGCTTTTTATATTCGGTACATACGAATATTATAAGTACGTATTCTCTCGGCATATACAACATGCACATGAATAGATTACATGACATGAAGCGTGCATGTCTAATTCAGTTTATTGTGGTAATAGTATTATTGTTCGATGATATTCGGAAAATATTTTACGTATAATTTTAACACCTGCAATATATGGTCATGTAACCAAATAACTCACATTTGAGCATCATTTTCTATTTATACAGAAATGACTGTGGCAAGACGAACGATGAAGACTTTACAGCAAACCAAATTTAGTCAAGTGATAGTTTTGGCGCTTGATGAACATTTTGAGGTATAATATAGCTGTTGGTATCTTAAAAGATCTTAACAAAAGGAAATTAAACTATGGATGCAAATGTCTTATCATGAGTAGAGATTTAAATGACAATTTCTCTGATTCGGCTACTGTTTTGCTGTAGGGCCAAATTATTCTTAATTGATGTGTTCATATCAAAAAATTGCAGCAAATAATAGAGAGTTACGCCTTCTGACCACCTGTCATATAGATATTTTTCACAAACGCTGAATGGAATACACATTCTCTTACATTTATGACTCGCCATAGGCGATTCAGAGTGTCATTTCAGAAAGTGATGTGCGGAAAATTTTCCCAATTATTATTTTACAGTTTTGCTAAACGCATTGAGCATGTACAAATTCAAACACTCGCTGGTTAAAATGCATACTATCGTTTCAGTATATTTATTGGAAGATGAATGAATATATGAGTAAACGCAATGTATGTAAAAGTAAATACATTTTCTGTGTTTTAGAGAATGGTGTATGACATGCAAATGGGCAAAGATTCAGGGATAAATATAACGTATGTATACCGAACGGAATTACATCCATATGTACAAGTACATTATATGTATATTTCGTAAAAATATGTTTCCAAACAAATAGAACTAAGTTTTATTGATGTTCGAAGTATAATTTTTTTCTCTGCAAGTAGTGTATAAGACATAAGACATACACTGGCACAGCTAATAAAACGAATATTTACTCTTCTGAAGAAATCTTAAGTGTTAAACGTAATCACATCTTTTCAGTGGTGGTATATGTGATCGTAGACCTGTGATATTTCATTGAAATTCTTTTCAGCATTACATAAAACAATTATGGGACGGACAATTGCACTGATAAATTATTCAATTAGTTTTTAATTGCGCCTTTTGATTATTTTACGACGACTTTACAGTCTGTTACGTCGTGATGTGGGTTTTGGTTTAACAAAACAAAAAGCAACGGAGCTTTCAAACAAACATTGGAAAGGATAATGTCACAAGATAATGAGTCAAAGAGTAATTGTCGCTGGCGGATAGAGAAGGCAATTTTAAGTTATAACAGTGATTACTTTAAATCTATTTGGATGGATAAAGCTGGGAATTCAGGCGATGCCAGAAGGACTGTATGATTTTTGTATGAATGAAAGACATTGATGGGCCTTTAAAAAAAAACTTTCTTCGTACAATGTCTTAAAGTATGTTTTAGAGCCAGTACATCCCTGATTATAAAATACCTCTCCACTCTGAACATGCGTTTAGAAGTCAACATGCACTGTGATAACGTTCCTCTATTAGCCAGTTCAAAGTCATATTGTCGAAGTAGGAACTCATTCTAAATAACTGTTAGTAACTCTACTTGAATTCATACATCTGTTAACCGTGGGACCTTTATGACAATAACAACAACTCTAACCAAGTCTTACACAGTACAAATTGATGCGGGGTCAGAATATGTCAGAATATTAAAATTATGCAAAAACGACTGATGTGTAAAAAAATCGACTATTTTTGGTAATTTTGGTAAGACCTCAATTCCCCTTCGTGCACTTATTTCCCAAAAATAATTGAGTTTATTTCGAAACAAAATATTTCATAGTAAAATGGATCTTTATAACTGAATATCAAAGAGCCTCAAACGAAAGACATTGACAAAATGAACAACGGTAAATATTAATAATATCTTCGAATTATAAATATTATCCAAATCTTACTAATTTTCCGTACTTCACGGTTAATGTATGATTGTTGTTTTTTTTCTAACATCTTCAATTTACGAATAAACACACACATCATGACGATAACAATTATTATAATTAGCAAGGTATGCAATCAGCTAATCGTTTTACAAATCACCGAAAATTTGTTGGGAAGGAAATAATGTTTTTGTTACATCCAACCATTTTTGTGACAAACTTTTATGGTTGATAAAATTGCCGATGGAATATTATTAAAATGAGGAAAGAGAAAAAAAACCTTTCTGTTATGTCATGTC
Source organism: Bradysia coprophila (assembly GCF_014529535.1). Lineage (NCBI taxonomy): Eukaryota > Metazoa > Arthropoda > Insecta > Diptera > Sciaridae > Bradysia > Bradysia coprophila. The sequence continues at coordinate 1,888,479 of NW_023503296.1, read as the reverse complement.
ACAAAAATGTCTCGGTCAGTTACGTTTCTTTTAAAAAAAAAAAGTCAAAATAATTTACGATGTTACATCGTAAAAAAAATATTTTTTATTGTGAAATTGGTAGTTTTCGATATTCCCACGATGCTTCGTTTGAATATTTGTAAAAAAAAAATTGTTAAAAAGAGCATTTTTAGTAGGTAGACGTGAAAATTTATTAAAAATATGAGGTGTGTAAAATATGAAATGATATTGTTGCTATTCTGGAATTATTGTGATACAATATCAATACATTCCGTTTTGGCATGACTAATCCAATCCGCAAACCGTATATTTTTATATATAAAAAATGGATATGTGTAGTCAACGCAGGTAGAAATCCATCTCTTTGATAGTAACAAGCAACAAAAAAATATTAAACATGAAACTAACATGGAACAGGTGTTTTTATACACATAAATATCGGTACAGGCTCAGTGCCTGTGCAAATCTTGTACACATTTTACACTTAGCATATTACAAGAGAAACTAAGATTTATATTCTTCTATACACTAAGAATATATTCATATAAAAACTATATCCGCCAGCCGACACGGAGACTCCTTTTATTTTTTTTTTGTCTTAATAATATAATTTATATGTTGTACACAAGCCGGTTTACGAAAAAAAAAATAACTTTTAACTTTTACAATAATTTCTATTTTTATTTATGCTCTTTATTCCACCAAAATAATAATTTATTATTGAAATGCTAATAAATTATTATGTCGATGTGATTAAACTCGGCACCGAAGGAAGAAGAAGAACCAAACCAAACAAAACAAAAATTGTTTTTAAGTTCCTTGGCATACATGCCATACAGGTAATTTCTTCATTTTGTCTTCATTATTCTTTTTTTTCTGCGCGAATATTAACATGGTAAGGCGAAAAGTGTGATAAAATGAAATTTAACAGGTATTTTATGTAAATGATAGAAAATTGAGTTTACATTTTGAAACAAGCAAAACAATTTTTTTTGTTTCCAGGATAGAATTACATTTTAACAGAATCGCCGCAATTATACTGTGTACGCTTGCCAGTTGGTTTTCTTCTGTTGTATTTGTAACACTTTCGCTTTGTACATTTTGTATAAGATTTTTGTCACAAACAACAATTAATTACTCTTAAATGGCTTCATGCGACGTTATAATAGTGTAATAAAAGTTGACTGAGGATTTCTAATCTTTGCATACGTTGCCATTCTACAGCATTTAACCGTTTGGTACTAGCACACCCTGTTTTTATAGGAAAGCGATCAGTGATTAAGATGTGTACGACAAGTTCGGTTTTAATGTTCGGTACATCTATTACTTCTGAAACAAATTTTCTGCACCAATGTTGACTTTGAGCTTTTTTTTTATTGAAATTCAATTGAAAAGATCCCTTGCACCTTGCAGTAAAGTTGTTAATTCTTTGCTGGTATGAACAGTTTTACGATTTTTATGTTGCTTAACGCGGTGTACAGGTCAAAAAACTGTGTGCATAAACTTATAAATATCAGGGTCAGTTAACAGATTTAGCTAAAATTGTCATGAAATATCCTGATCCTATGGATCGTCGTTCATGCAGAACAAAAACGCTTTCTAATATTTTTCTTTTATACGTTTTTTTATCGATAGAGACGACGAACATAAGCTCTGACTAGTGCTCTCTTATAATGACAAATTGAATGGTAAAACCAATGAAGTACAAGATTTTTTTTATCAAAAACTAAGGATACTTTTAAACAAATTAATTAGCAGACTTAACATTGGGGTTTGCAAACTGTTACCGAATAACCATTTCTGGTAAAAAATTTAATTCAGTAAAAGGGTTAAAATTTTTTTATCTGAAATGGTTATTCGAACGGTTTCAATTTTCAATAATAAAAAAAAGGTTCACAAACAGAACTAAAACGTTTTGATTTATTAACAACCTTTCGAAATAAATAAATCATTCTGCCACCACCGCTCCTAACAGACAAGTGCATTGCATTGTATTGCAATCGTATTATGTGTCTGTGCGAAAATTGAGTCCACGAATGAATGTGTGGCTGATAAAAGTTTGTGTCTACGTGAATATATTTTTGCATGTGACCCGTTTTCCAATATTTCCTTTTTGAAATTTAGAATGCTATATTTTACTAGCTTATGTTTTCGAGAACGATAGTAGGTATAATGATTAAACATCTGTAAGAAAATGGCGATAAATTGAGCAAATCAATGAAATATGCAATGAAGTTAAAGTGAAAACCGAGTTTGTGTAAATGATTCGGATATCTTTGATCTCTTTCCAATCAAATTTATCAATAGGCTTTATAATTGAAATTCAATTTTCTAAACTGTTAATAATCCGTTCAGTGATGTAAAAAAAAAAACTGTAATGAATTAACAAAACAAATACACCGTGTTAAAGAAAGGTAAAGAGAACGAAATGTATCGTTAGCAAATGTATCGTTAAAAATAAATTATTTAATCATTTAAACGCAAGCTATTTGCTTTTACTTTTGTTTTGCATTGATGCTCAACAACGAGAATTTTATTTGAATAATAAACACTTTTTTTTACAAAGTGTGGGAATTTTGAGAGAAAAAATAGTTACAACAAACATAAAGTAATTTTTTTCTGTAAAATTGAAAGCATGACTAAGAAGCATAGTACGCTTAAACTATCGTCACGTTCACCGAATAAAAAACCATACACCTACGAATTAATTATTTAATTCAATCATTTTACATAGCAAGACGCACAACTTTAATAAATCTCTGAGCATTACAACTAGCTTGTTAATAAAAAAAAAACCGAAATGAGTCAAATGCATTTTATTTGTATTCTGAAGTCATTTTATTTTTGAAATGAAGAACCTTTTAAAACTGACAAGCGTAGCATGATGAGTTTGTAAAATCTGTTCATCAGTTGTTTGAACTAATTTCTAGTATTTGATTTAATAGCAATCAGGTACAGTTCCTAAGTGGATTGTCGTATATGCATTTACACACTAGTTCCTTAAATGTGACACTTGAAGAAATAAAGTAACTGGAATTTCGCTTGTCAACCATGACTCGGCCTCGCCTCGACTTGACAATTAGCGCACATGCGATAAATATTTTTTAAGAACTTTTAGGAAGTTATTCTTAAAAGTTCCATAAAATTCTTGAAACAAAATTCCTTAATTTGTAAATTCAGAAAATTTATTGAATTTTTACGAATTGCATTCTTAAAAATTGGCCCTGCTAGGCCGAGTTGTATAATGACAAATTTTTTGTCAAAAAAAGGCAACGAAAAATTTACTGAATTGAGAGAAAATATGGAAAATATACTTCATTTGTCTCCAAGACTGTAAACTTTGGGGAGGTCTCGCAGATACAGATGCACACACAAAATTTGACATTTTTATATATTTTCGTAGAAGATGAATTCTCAAATTTGACAATTTCATAGTAGGTGAATTCTGTTTTGTGTGTTCCCAAGTATCTAATGAAATGGCGATCTGTGTGACCTCCCCAACAGTCTATAGTCTTGATTTGTTTGAACATATCTTTGCTATAAAAAAGTCGACGAGATATTCGCTCTTTTGATAATCGATTATGTGGTTTTTCAGTCTTTTTTTTCAGACCATTAGAATCTCCTGTGCACCCGGTTTCTTTTGCTTCCCAGAAAATCTATTGAGCAATTATTTGTTGTAAAAGTTTTTCTCACAACTCAAAGAAGATTAAATCTAAGATTATAAAATAAACACTGGCACTGGCCACCAAAGGGCACATCGGGGAAATTTACAGAAACCTTCTTAAATTAAAATTTTCATACAGAAATTCTAAAGGTCCTTCGGGAAACGCAGTATGGTCAGTGATTGACTGCGTCCGGTATGTTTGGAACGAGAGTCCTGCTTTGTTGGTAAAAATTAGAAGCAAGATCTCATGTTAACAATCAATCAAGAAGTGACTTAATTCAACGCATTACAGGGAGGATAGAACGACGTAATGTCGAAATACGACATCAATTAAGGGAATAATTTCGCCGTTTTGTAATATGCAAAATATTTTCTTTATGAAATTACAGCTTCAGAAGGAGTAAAAAGAAAAGGTTTTAGAAAGATGAAGATAAACCGCATCCGAAATGAACTCCTACTGAAATTGTATAAGTTACAGAAGCATGAAGAATTGTGATAACTACAATGACGATGAAAATATTTGATACTATTCCTCACGTGAGTTATTGGGGTTGTCGGCGAAATAGAGTAAGATAAGGAATATGAATTAAAAGACACATCAGCACAGATGTACCCTTTACCATTTTCAAGTCAAGATTTGTTAGAATCTATTCGTCAAACTTAGACAGTTCGTTTAACGTTCGTATTGAGCATCGTTGGGTCGTTGGGATCCCTTCAGGAAGTAATTTAAACCAACTATAAAATCCAAAGTCAATTAAATTTAAGCGTCGTCTGCATTGCAATGACATAATACTTTACTTAAATAAAATTTATTTTATAATAACCAATTGTGTCAATGAAATCCTTTTCACTTTATCTGCAATGTTAAAGCCCACATTGTTCTCATAAAATATCAAATAATAAACATTTTACATACCCTACTCACTTAGACGGAACGGAGATTTTTTATTTTCATTTTGTAAATGAAATCGTATATGTATTACCATCAACACCAAACGTATTAAATTACTTATCAAAGCAAGATCGTTTAAAAAATAAAAATCTCTTTTGAAAAAGAAAAAAAAAATATTGCCAACACAGCATTCATCCTCATTTTTATTCTTATTAACTCTTCCACTTATGAGTCTTCAAATATGTATGCGATGAGGTTATATGTATGTACACACAGTGTACACCTAAAATGTAAATGTACGGTGAAATAAGAGTCTTATGAGTTGTCGGTTTCGAACATAATTTCTTGAGAAAAAAAAAGAGTAAATATAAATCTAGTCATGAAGTCATGATTTCTAAGAACAAAAGAATTATTGCTTTCTATACCGTATAAGTAAATGAACCAATTTTCTTAATTATAATTTAAATTTCGATGGCATTTAATTTTAAATTAGAGACAATAGGCTTACACGATTCTGCTGATTATTATTTTAAGTGAAAATAAATAATTAAACGAGAAAATTATCTCTCATGAATTCTCTTATCCAACATCTTTTTTCTGTTTCTTTAATTTTCTATCCCAAACAAGTGAAATAACATATTTGTGTGGTGAATATATGCATAGGATTCATATACCTACATATAAATTGTATATATAAGATTACCTGTAGTTTGATTTATTTGAGATGCTATCGGAAAGTCACGTAACTAATCCTTAGGAATTCCAACGAAAATACCCAACTATCACAGTAAATAATCCTTTTTTTATGTTGCTATATTAGAACACTAACACTGCCTTTTTCATTTATTTATTTTTCCGTAAGATTCCCGTTTGTAAAGCACGCAACTAAACTATAAATGAAATTATTCTTGTAAGAATTGGATACACCTTTTATTCATAAACACGTTCACTTCGACTCTCACTCAAACGAAATAAATTATAAAATTTGACAATCAATGTGATGCAATATCAAATTTGCATAATAAGAAAAACAAGCTTATTGCACCTTATTATTTCGCTTATTTTTTTCCAACTGAACTAATTAACCGCGCGACAGACACAACAACACAAAAATTATTATATGAGACTTTGTTCAAATTCAAATCATTCATTTAAGGTGTATGTCTATTATAACTTGACTTATATGTTATTGTCCATTCAATGGAAATAATAATAAAAAAAATTGTAATAAAACACCTGTTGTTAATACACCACGAACAACAGATCAAACTCGACTAACCACGGTTGCATTACTATTTACATACATGGCGTTCCGTTCTGTTCAGGTACAACTAACACAGTGACATAAGCCGTACCGCGGAGGTATTCAACAAGAAAAAGATTACTACTTTTGGTGTGAAAGATGTTGTATTGGTATGTGTGTTGTGCAGACAAAAACAGTGAGGTAGAGATGAAGAGAATTGTTACGGAGGTGATATCCGGAGGTAATATCGATGATTTATAGTAAAAGACATGTAAGAAAATCGATTTTGTGCTTTGCGAAAATGGCGTTCAGTTATAAAGTCTACAGTTCAAGACAGTAAGACAGTTCAAATGTCTATTTTGTAAAGTATGTGTTACTTTGGGTCTTTTCACATAGAATGAAAGTTGATTTAAAGTCCATAATGCCTCAAGAATCAAATTATAGTAAACTGATGCGGATTATGGGACTACGTGCCAGTGACACACTATTTTCAATGCAAAAAAATTCAACACGGCATACAATAATCTCGTCGTTGGTGATACGGCTGATTTCAAACTAAGTAAGTTTTTTTGTAAGTTTGAAACAAAAATAAAACAGCCAATCATCTTCTAACAACAACAAAGACAGAACTGTACGATGAACTCAGGAAAATGTGGTTTTTATAGCAAAGTTTTAATGTTAAAATTAATGAAGTAAAAGATTTTATATCAAAAATTACATAGTAATTTAAACAAAGGAAGTAACAGATTTAATGAATTTTGATACATATGACGTTTCTACGAGGTTAAGCTTATGAACGAATTTTTACATTATATGTATCTTGTACATTTTAGATCACATTGAACCATTTGTTTTCTCTAAATTTTATTTTGAGATGCATTCACAACTTTACTTGAAGCGGAACGTACACTCGAGAGTTTTTTTTAAAATCTCCAATTTCCTGTCCTGGCATTTTATTATTGGTTATTAATCAAAAACCCATAGTTTTACCGCGCCACTGATCGTATATGCATGCACAATGTCTACAACAAGTCTTATAAATACATCGAAATGATTTTTCAAATATCTATACTGGCACCTCGACTCTGGCACTCTTTTCCTATATGAACTGTTTAATGCACATCCATTTATTTTTATTTTGTTTTCAATTTCTTTCCTCGATAAAATGAAGTTGTATACCAAGCCGCATTTTATTGTTCATATTTAAGAAGAAAAAGCAAATATTGATAAAAACTGAAGTTTTATTACATGTTTGCTACTGATATGGAGATACATTCATACACAGGTTTGATGATTTTCATTTAAAGTTTATTAAACTACCAAATCCTAGCTGGGTACGAACATGACAACGGAATGACCAAGCGAGATTTACACTAAGTCTTCTGTTTTCGATATACGTTCTCTTTTAATGTGAACGATATGTTGTGTTTGCAATATCACTATCCGATGATCAAAATAATTACGCCGACAATGTTTGCGTCCAAGCTAAAAAATTATTACTGTTCCGAAACGATCAAGCTTTTAGAGGGTATTTTAAAAGCTTAAATATTATTTAAATAATGTTCAGAGATGATAAGAAAAGAGTGGACGGAGTCATATCAATTGTTGGTGTGGTATGCAACATGTTCCGACACCTTAGCTCCGTTATACTTAGGTTTTAGATGAAAGAAGGCTTACCGTTACAAAGAGCTTTCCGACTAAGGTTATTTAATTTTACCATTCGCAGTAGAGACGCGAGGTCCTTGGTGTGAGGAAGCTGTTTGGTTCGTTGATATTCTTTGCAATTTGGTCTCTGAAAGAACTGGTGAAGCATCCTTGCTTCAAGCAAAGAATAGGTATTGCTTTACAGTGGTCAAATGCAGCTTATATTATGGGTACATTTAGAGAAGATGAATTCGGACGGTTGGACGAGATTTTTTATATACTCTGATTGATTTCATAATTTGTTGAATTATTCCTTAGTTAAGTTTCTATAGTTAAGCCTTTCTCCTGTTTCTCCTGAATCAGGCCAGTTTCCATGGTTCCACTCCATGGGTGGAATTTGTTTCAGGTTTTTATACAAATGTAGGGTTTAGTGAATGAAAATAAAGTCACGAATACAAAAAGATTTTTTTTTTGAATAATTAGACATAATGTGTACCTGTTTCCAGTGTGCAGTACAGATTACACACTTTTCATTAAACTGATTTCCGAGACAAATTTGGAATACTTTAATTCAGTACTTCACACTTCAGTAATTTAGTAATGAGGGGCAGATATCTCGACGATTTTTTACTGATTGTGAATGGTTTTCCCAGGATTTTCAGAGGATTTTTTACTAATTGTGAATGGATTTTAAGGATTTTCTTTCGTAAAATTCTGAAGGATTTTCTTTTAACAAAGGATTTTCGATGAATATTTTCCCTTCGGTACTAAAGTTACTGTAAATTAAATTAGTGCAGATTTTGCCTTATTCGACTTTCGCAAAAGGAGATATTTTGGAAGTTTGATAAAACACAACTTTTTCGGGGCAGTTCTGTAATCAATTTTTGTGTAATGCAAAGTGAACTTAAGGAACGAAAATATAATTTGTTTCACGAATTATCCAGAAACATCCAGAAAAGTCGCAAATCTTTGTTAGGTTTAGTATCGACACTTTCAACCTTTTAATTGGCACCAACGAGATGCTTCCACGAGTCATTAAACCTTATCAGATAAGCTGATTAGAGCTTTCAGTCCTAGAAGTTAGTCTTCGAAGTGTAGCTTATGATCCTAGTACTTTTAGTACCTTTGGATTTGTTTCCAAAGAAACCATAAGCGTCCATCATAATAGTAGGCCTTATCAGGAATCAATTGTTTCTTTAAATTTAATATTCAATGAATGTATACACAATGTATGGTCTAATATCAAAATTTGTATGGAGCTGCGAAGGAAATAGCGATTTCATATAAACAAACTCACCTTTTAAATGAAAATCATTGAGAGGTGAGTTTTTTTATATGAAATCGATATTTCCTCCGGCTTGTCCATTCATTGTTAATATTAACAAAACTAATTTAGAAAAGCCCGAATTTTTGATAACGTGGATAAAGTATATCGTTTGGCAGTGAGCAATGCACTTCGAGCATAAGTGATCATGGTTGCCAGCTGCAGAAATTACCCTATTTTACATGAAAATACCTCGAGAAATTTCAGTAAGAACAGTGTACGTATTCGGTTAAAAACTTTATCTGCACATATTTCAGTGTGGATGAATTCTAAACCCAATAAGACCCTATTCGGCTCAATAGTACGTGTGATTACCTTTCTAATGACACCCCACACGACCCTGTACGGCTCGTGTAACTGGAGCAATTTTTGTAAGAAAATTGCAACTTTTCGGTTTTTGCTCACCTTTGACCAGCCACACAAACTTCGAAGAATTTTTTTGAAAGTGGTTTTGGCCACTAGGGTCGAAGTCCTTTCTAGGCACATATAAAAAATTCCAATAGAAAATGCGTCCGATTTCGGTAGGCTGTTTTTCAAAAGAATCCCTCACTACATAGCACAACACTTACTTATATGACCCTCTGATGGTCCGTTGTCAAAGCGTAACGTTAAAAATATCGAATGTCCGATCGGTTGCTAGGAATCTCGCGCCGCGTCATTCACAATAATTCTCATTTTGACACATTTTGTATAAGGAAGATGTCACTTTGTGAGTTATTGTGAATGACGCGGCGCGAGATTCCCTAACACCTGTCCGATCTACTATGCCAGTAAACTCCGCCCTACCTACTCCCATTGGCGTAGTCACCAGTATTTGCTTCCGTAGTTTCTTTATTCACTTATTTTGCTTACCTCTGTCATTTCTCCAGATACTCGTTATGGAGCTAATTGGAGAAATAAGAAATTTATAATATGACGGTACATTTAAATGTCCATCACCCACCATGCTCTGTCTTAATTTGTAAAGGCGTGTGCGCTGTTTTTTTTAATACTATTAGAAGCAGTGTCACTCTACTACAACTATTTATCAGCACTCTCTCTCTCTCTCTCTCTCTCTCTCTCTCTCTTAAGTCTTAGACACTCGCCTTGTGACCTTCCGGAAATCGTCATTTTGGACTTGCACCTATACGACAAGAGTTTTGTAGCTTTACAACTGCAATCCATTCTCTACCAATTGCCATCAGATGTTTACCTTCTCACCTCGTTGCCTGGTTGCCCCAGGTTCCATTGTATCAAATGCTACGGATAAAAATTTTAAAAAAATGGTAGAACGTTGTTAATCAGTCGGAGCTGATTAATATTATCCAAAATATATCATGATGTCCTCAACACCATATTGCGTTTCTAACGTTAGCATCTCAAAATTTGAAATTGAATTTTCGAATTAAAGCTTACACAGATCTCATACTCAACTAATTTGAATTTCGCGACGCGTTCAGCTTCTACCTGCATATGGATAGATGGCACCATATTGATCGTATTCCTGCAATTTTTGAAAACATATGCTAGAGGCGCTGCATCCAGCGAATGTATTTTTGTCTGCCATATTTGTCATTTACGTTTTGATTAACATTGTATTATTGTGTTTTCCGAACAAAAAGTGTATCCAATATGCCGTCTATAGTTGAAGATGGACTGGATAATGAAATCGAAGCACCAGAACCACCAACACTATCCGGACCAATCATCGGCATTATTTATCCACCACCAGAAGTGCGAAGTGAGTTTAACCTAGAAACTTTTTTAATCGTTTAGCGGTTTCGATTGAGCAATCCAATAAATTCATTCAGTGAAATTGTGTACAGTGCCCCAAAATGTAAACAAAAATTCTTTTCAATTCGTAGATATTGTTGACAAAACTGCATCGTTCGTTGCAAGAAATGGACCTGAATTCGAGGCAAGAATTCGACAAAATGAACTTGGTAATCCAAAATTCAACTTCTTAAATGCCGGTGATCCATATCATGCGTACTATCAGCATAAAGTTAACGAATTTCGCGACGGAAAAGGTAAATTGTTTTCGACTAAACTCTAGAGACTGGGAAACTAACCAAAGTCCGTCTGTTCAACGTTTCATAGCTACTGATGCTGTGTCCAATCTACCTGCTGGTATTCAAAAACTTCAAGTATCCACAGCAGCCCATTTGAAACAGCAAGAACTGTTGAAACAGGTCTCGGAACAACAATTCGTCCCAAAGGAACCGCCACCAGAATTCGAATTCATTGCTGATCCTCCATCGATTTCCGCATTGGATCTGTGAGTCTTGACCAGATGTGTCCAATTGACTGTTTTCTCTTACCGTATTTCTCCATCATTTCATCAGAGACATCGTCAAATTGACAGCACAATTCGTTGCTCGTAATGGACGGCAATTTTTAACAAATTTGATGAACCGCGAACAGAGGAACTATCAGTTTGACTTTCTGCGCCCTCAGCATTCCTTGTTCCAATATTTCACCAAGCTGCTGGAACAATACACGAAAATCTTGATTCCACCGAAAGATTTAATGGCCAGGTTAAAAGTGGAAAGTGCGCAGGGCAAAACAAGTTCAAACCTAGTCTTGGAGCAAGTCAAATATCGATCGAATTGGCAGAAACATCAGGAAGCTCAACGACGAAGGGAAGAGGAAAAAGTGGAAAGAGAACGAGGTAAAAATTGGCTGTGCGAACAGTTTCCGGAGATCTTTTGCTAACTTCAATTTCAACCAACAGTTGCCTACGCTCAGATCGATTGGCACGACTTTGTAGTGGTTGAGGCTGTCGATTATCAACCGTACGAAACGGGAAATTTCCCTCCGCCAACAAATCCAGACGAGGTCGGTGCTCGTGTTTTGATGGAAGAACGATTGGTGGAAGACGATGGCGATATTGAAATGCAAATTGAATCTGATGACGATTCACTGCCGGATGACAATACAATGATCAAGTTGTCGCATATGGAGAATCGTATTGGTAAGGTCTTTTGTAGTACCACATAGCATGTCGTCTGAATGTAAAAATCAACCTCGGTTGTCTTTGGTATAGGAATGGCTGCTATGCAATCGAAAAGAGACAATACCCAGGTTCAAGATATGGACGAGGCTTCCAGTGACGATGAACCGCAAGAGTCAAACAAAATTCAACCAGCTTCGTTGGCACCGCCGACTCACGACAAAGTTGTTATTAAGAAGTATGATCCGAAGCAGGCACAGAAACCTGCACCCAAACCCACACAGACCGATGAATATCTCATATCTCCGATTACCGGAGAACGGATCCCAGCATCGAAAGTGGCCGAACATATGCGAATTGGTCTGTTGGATCCGCGCTGGGTTGAGCAAAGAGATAAGCACACGGTCGACAAACTGAATCAAGACAATGTGAGTTGTTGCCTGTTGTAGCTTTTGTTTCTAGGCTAAAAATGTGTTTGTTCCTGAATAGGTCTATGCCGTCGGAACTGCGATCGAGGCAAGTTTGAAACAGTTGGCTGAACGACGTACTGATATTTTCGGTGTTGGTGACGAAGAAACGGTTATCGGCAAGAAATTGGGTGAAGAGGAAACTAAGAAAGACGAAAGAGTCACTTGGGATGGTCATACTTCGAGTGTGGCATTAGTGGCTGCTGCAGCAAGAGCAAACATAACCTTAGAGGATCAAATTCACCAAATTCACAAGGTTTGTTGAACCCCAGACTTAGTCGGTCAAGATTGTTTACCATTTTTCATTAATCCTTAGGTGAAAGGTCTCATACCCGATGAAGATTTAGAGAAAATTGGACCAAAACCTGCTGGCGGTGCGAGCAATAATCCGACATCAAGCAAACCAGCTCTGCAACCGATCGTCATGTCTCAAGCTCAAATCATTGTGCCACCGAAGCCACCACAAATGGTCCCGGCACAACAAATGCCACAACATCATCAACCACCGCCAGTGATGATGATGCAAATGCGTCCACCGCCAATGATGCGTAAGTCAATTGCAGTACACTTATCAAATTATTGATCGGTCATCGTAAACGCAATTATTCCTTTTACGAAATTAGCACCACCATTCCCGATGGGCTACTTACCAGGAATGCCACCGCAAGGTAATCCCATTGCACCAGCACCGCCCGTAATGGAGCAACCAATGCCCATCGATGACGAGCCTCCAAACAAGAAGCTTCGTGGCGAGGACAATCTCTTGCCGGAGGACCAATTCTTGGCAATGCACAATGGACCGGTGACACTGCAGGTTCAAATTCCATCCGCATCTGATAAACCGGAATGGCGGCTTAATGGGCAAACGGTTGCCATAACATTGTCATTGACGGACACGGTGACCACGCTGAAACAGAAATTGCAAGACGAAACTGGCATGGTACCAGCTAAACAGAAAATTTCCTACGATGGAATGTTCTTCAAGGACAGCAACAGTATCGCATTCTATAATCTACTGAGTGGGACAACGGTTCATTTGCAGATCAAAGAACGTGGTGGAAGGAAGAAATAGTTTATCTGATGTCGTTGGCCTGTCGATTTTTGTAATCAATTTTTTTTCTCTTGCTAATGAAGTCGTAGAATTTTTGATATCTTTCCTTTCCATTACGATAAAACTAACGCAAAAACCCCTAAGAATGACTGGCGAAAAAAAGCTGATACAAATCGGAATTCCACTTTATTGCAAGATTTCAGAATTTCAGTCCCACGGTGGGGCTGAACAAAACTTAAATAAGGTCGCGATACCACCTCTGATTTTTCTTCATGTTCTTATTGATTGACTAGACTTAACCGACTACAGATACACGTAATCATTGTAAGAAATGCTTCAAATAACTTAAACCACTTATTTATGAAGAATGGATAACAATTCCACTCATCCTAAAGTAACGGGCACTTGACGATAGATGATAAATTGAAAATTTTGTAATAGAGTGACCTTGTTGCAGAAATGTCGTAACAGATATTTGTTGTGAGGCTGATATGACAAGTTTTGGTATCGTTGTAAAGCTTATAGTCTACCTGTGTATTACAGAGGAGTTCAATTCTCGTCGAGGATGATGAAAATACACCTTTTCAAATATTGTACAATTCAGACAAATTTTTGTAAAATCCATTCTCGGCGTTTAATAGAGCATTTTGCCATTCAAAGAGTTTCTTCATCTTGGACTTATCACCATTTCAAAATGGCGAATTTTCGACTTAAGCTGGCTGTAGCTACGTGGTCAGGTTGTCGATGGAAGCCATTTCAACTTGAATCAGCTTAAAGAATCTGTCCATCTATCCGTTACGATAACAATCTGTATTCAAATTGACTCGTTGGTCACGCACGGCCATAAGAGCCGGTTCTCCGAAACGGCTGGATGGATCCGCGAACTGAATGTGGTTCCTTATAGTACTCGAGTCCCTCAATAAGAACATGAAGAAAAATCAGAAGTGGTGTCGCAACACTATCTAAGTTTTGTTCAACCCCACCGTGATCCTATTCGGATGACGATTCAATTCAACTTATTGAATTCAGCTCATAGTCCGGAACGTTGTGTCAATTCGCTCGCCTTACGTTTTTCGAATTTTTTCCTTTTTGTGATGGAGCATGAAAAACTTGTGAAACGCAATTTTGTCTGAAAAATGGAAAATTCTCCGGCTTTATATGAAAAAATTCAAAGTCAAATATCTCCCTTTTTTATTGAAAGCTTGAGTACGAACAATTCGATGTCAAAGCACTTTTTTAATCAACAGTGCAACATGCAATACATTAGTGTAACATCCCTTCCTGGTCGTATTCCCAGCTCTAGAATCTGAGAATTTTACTCATTTTTATCAGACTTTTCTCGTTCTTTATTGGATATTTGTCATTCTTACTCAACAACCAAAAGATCTTTAGGCTCACCCTAAAAGACATAGATTCTTGCTTTATAACCAACCCTAAAGAATTCTTTAGTCTCTTCTTAATGATAATCAAATGAGTTTATGAAAAGAAGATTTTAAAGGAGGAACAGAACGCGATTTTGGTTGTAAACATTCCTACAAAAATTACTATTATGATAGACAAAAGTTACGCTACCAACATCGCACTTCAAAAGTGGTACTCTGAACAGGGTACTGAAACTTGACAGTGTGTCACACAACTGTGAAGCAATGTAAAATCCATCGATATAATATACTGTAGATAATGAGACACGAAGAACGAAATTCCGGAAATATAGCACACATACAAGTGCAAAAAATACGAATCACAACACAAAACGAAGAGAAAAAGGAAATTGAGAAATGCAAAGTTTCAATTATTTTCAAATATTTGTATGACATTATTTCGCGCGCTTTCTCAAAACGTAAGTTACGTTACACATCCATCCATGTGATCTTTCCGCATAAAGTTACTTTGACACTACTCATCTACCCTATTATATCGATGGTAAAAACCATTGTCTCATACAGAATAGTACTCTATTTGGAAGCTGTCGACTATGATTATGTCGACTATTTGCTTGAAGTTCGTTGACGCTACATTTGAATTGGATCCATTTTCATGTTGTACCACTTTCTCATATCGTTTGTCTTTCACTCCTGGTCTTTCCTCCGTTACTGTCGATAATCACCTTTTAAGTACGATGCGAAATACCTTGCAATGCAACATAGTGCTTTTTGGAATATTGTTTGTATATAGATAGCGCTGTGCTCGCTTCAAAAAAAATATGCTTCACTGGGAGTATAATAAAATTGTTGCTTTTTTGAATTCAGTCCGAATCCGAAATCAAAAGTACGATTCGATTAGGGAATACCTAATGGACACAATTTGAATTAAAGACATTGTGTTGCAAAATGTTTGTTTTGACTTACATATTTCTGAAAAAAAAAAGACTCATTCCAGCTTCTGAAAGCGTCTTAAAATAAAAAATGTTATCTTAAAAACAGGTAACAAACATCCCTTACCGATAATCACCGATATGAATACATACCGATAACAAACAGTTTATACAAGAAAAACCAACCTGACAAAACTAAAAACCTCCAAAATCTGGTACTTTTCGTACCAGTGTGTTTATAATACACTGATGTCATCGATGTCTGCAGTTTTTCAATATTGACAGTAAATGTTTATCGTTTTACCAATTGAATCAAATTGTTGTCTTTGGATTTATTAAATTTTTGTACAATGGGCAGAGATGAGCCCCTGTGGCGTAAAACAATTGTCGATCGTCTAATTGATAGAAATAAACGAACAACATCATCGTTCACCGAAATCATCACACAAAGTAAGTTCTAACCTAAAATTCATACAAGTTTATTGTGTCTTGATAACATAAATTATTGAAATCGTCGATATGTTATCACTTCCGATGAAATGTAGCAGCTACAAATGATTAGGCTACGATTAGATTCACTAATAACCATTTGGATGAATCCTTGTCTGACTTGCCTTTAGCGACAGTTTTTTTTTTGTCTGCTGATACGCCTCAACCAAGTTAATGTAAACAAAACAATAGACTTTCGTCGTTGTGCAATACACACATTTGGTATTCATTAAGTTCAGAATTTTAATTTTATTTCTTCTGTCGCAGACAATCGACTGTACGACGCATCCAATCAATTGAAAAGTGATAATCTTAAGCTCTCAGTGGAAAATGAGCAATTACGTAGTGGTGGTTCAGTGGCATCTGCTTCCGGAAATAATTCAAATTTGGCAAAAATCCAGGCGCTTGAAAAACGATTAATGAGCCAACAGGAAGAACTAACTGAATTGCACAAGCGTAAGGGCGAAAATGCACAGATGATTGTAGATCTTAATATAAAATTAGAAAAGCAGAACAAAACAATGAACGATAAAGATGTAAGGTATGTATCGTTGGCTGAAAAGGGCATGACAATACACGGCTGTACAACGGAATTTGGTTTATGTCATTTCCAGGATAGCTGAACAATTGTCAACAAATAATAGTTTAAAAGCAGAAGTTCAGATGCTGACTACAAGTATACAAGAACTGAAGGGACTGAACTCCTGCCTGAGAGACGAACACACAGCATTGCAATTAGCGTTTGCTTCTTTAGAAGATAAACTACGAAAAGTGCAAGTAAGTATAAAATTTCAAATTGGCGGTACAATCGACCCAATCTGCTACCCTTACATTAATCTTACATCGCGCAGTCTGTAATTTGAATGTGAATTTTGTAAAAACCGAACTCTAGCCATTGTTCGATGTCGTCTGCTCTATTTTAATATATCCGTCTTGGTGCATCAACGGCACGTGACGAGTGTTGACGTCCATTCACGGAATTATACTCGAAGGAGTCACAAAAAAGTGTACAGGGTGGGACTTTCGAATGTTCTCCAATAAATGTTTGAAAGACTTGATGGCGTGCAGAATTCCCACCGAAATGTTGCCTCGCGTTCCAGGTAACTGAAGTGTCTTCGATACGCCTAACGCGCCTGATTGTCATCTCATAAGGGTTCTTTTTGGTATGTTGGTCAACAGGTGACTCAGTGGAATATTTAGCGGGTTGTGAAGATTGTCTTTCTGGGATAGTTGATTTTCAGTGCTCCCGCTGAGACTGAATTTTGTACAATGTTTTCAGCTTCGCTCGAAAAAAAAATCACACCGTCCCACCGAAATTAGAGTTCGAAATAGATTGATCAGAGAACGTTCAGATCAGGTCAGGTAGTCTTAGACCAAATAACCTGACCTCATGTGAGTCGTTTGCCATTTAAGGGTAGCCTGCAATTTTCATGTATATTTTTCAAGTCAAATCAGATCCATTTCAGTGCAGCCTCAAGTAAACTTGACCCGATTTAAGCCTCAAACCGGAATGGAAATGTCTGATTAATTGACATAGCAAATATATCACGGATTTCTCATTTGTTTTATCATTGCTATCATCGACAGTTATTCATCATTAGCATAATCTCTATTTTTGTTGTTGTTGTACATATCTTTATCAACAACCATCATATAATATACCCCACATCATTATGTCAAGTGGCCTTTTTGCACGTTGTTGTTCTATTTGATGAATACGTATAATTTTCCCGATTGGTATTCTGTCTCATTTCACTGAAATTGTAATCAAATATTAGTATTTGGATAATGGCCAAGAGCATGTTACTATTACAAACTCGAAAATGAATTACACTACATTGCATTCGATAATGGAGAGTGAGAAAAGAGAGGGTACGCGATGATGAGACTGAATATTCGAAATTATTTATCGTAACAGTGGGAATTATTAGTCAGTGGGTGAATGGTATCGTCGGTGTATTGTTTGAGGATTATTGTGTTTTTGATTATCATTTGGTTTACCATATTCTCATTTTTGGTGACAATCAGAACCGATGTTCTTACTATTAGGGATTGTTTGACATTGCTAGTACTGAACTCAATATTTTGTTAGATTACATAGTGATAAGGCGCCACTTGTTGATTTTCTGTCGATTTTCTTTTCTGATTTGTGAAGAGTCTCTTCAAGTAGTGTTGTGGTAGTGAATCGCTAAATTGTGTTCATTAACAGTCGTTCTGTAAATACACCCTTGGACTAGTGGTATGATTTTCATATATTATCTAGTCAAGGACTCCCGATCCGTTTCCCCGGAACAGCTGACACGACTATCTTTAAAAGTAAATTTCTCGATTCACCAAATTCAAAGCAAAGGTCTGAAGTGGCTACCAATTAGAATGTCCGGCTTAGGAACGGACGTAAATTCTACTCGAAAGAGACGGTAATATGGGGAGTAAAAAATGCCAAGGGTGTATCTTGACTTGCCAGATTAACCCATATGGCCTTACCGAAACAATTGAACACTCGTCGGTTTCAGCTGAAGTCAGCTCATCTGAATCTATTAATCACGTGTGTGGGACTTTTTATGTGAAAAAACTGAATCGTAAATAGATGTTATTCGTGTGGTGGCATACATTTAAGATATTTACAAAATGTTCACTCGACCGCTGTCATGAGACAGTTTGTTCTAGGTATTAAAAGATAGAAGAGAACTTCTTGGGAAACGGAAAATCTACAGAAACTTTGAAGCTAGGAAATATTGCGAAATGGTTCGGAATGTTGAACTACCCTACTAAAAATTTGATTTTGAAATTGTTAGTCTCAGAATTGACGGTGAAATGAAAATTTATTTTCCGTACCTGGATTGAACCGCCACGAACTTAGTTTAGCTATTTATTTCAGCGCAGAGACCACAACCTTTTTAGTCAGGACCCTGTTGTAATACATAGGCTTCGACTAAAGAACACATAATCGTTATCTTTGTTGTAAACGTGTTTAGATATCACCTGTGTAATTATACAGTCGCGTGAGCTCCACGCATAACGGATGTCAATATCTAATGTTAATTTTCCATTTGTTTTCAATAATTTTCACAAAAATTGTGCTTCTATTTCAGTGGAAATGTAAAAATTGTAAAAAAATGTTTTCGATCGAAAATTTTTGCACTAAAAATGAAAATGTACGCAAATACGTTTGCTAGATGCTGGCCGTGTGTATATAATGCGACAATAAAATTTCCGAAAAGTTTCCCATTTAATTTCACGGTTGTTTATTTTCATATTCTGCAGCTTCTTAGTCGCAAATCAAATTAATTTCAATTTTGAATGTTTTGTTTATTGCATTTTCTTGCTCTGTTGTGTATATACATTTTGAGTCATTCAAATCACTAAATTCGATAGAAACGCTGTGGTGTTTGGGGAACTGTAATTTCGACTTTTGGGAAAAACGTGCGGTTTTTGGAAAAATGTTTAAAAAGATTCACATTCGAAATCCATTGTCAGCGGATAGGGGAAAGGCTGCAGACGATGTCAGCAAAAAAGTATAGAAGTTCTACATTCACAATTGCAGCCAGAAATTCAAAGAAATTCTTATTTCAATTTTCTTTTCGATTTCCATTTCAGGACGAAAATAGGACCCTCATCGACCGCCTAATGAAGTACAAGATTAAAGACGCGGAAAAGATGAACGATGAGAATGAGAGTTTTCTAAAGTAAGTAGAATGCATGGCGTTTCGTTAATTTTATCAAGTTAAATTTTGTATTCGCTACCACATTCTTCATTTGTTTCATTAGCTTTTTGTGTGTTTCGTTTTTCGGGATTTTAGCGTCAATAATTTGTACACATTGTGAGTAATCTTATGTTTTAAATTATTTATTTTTGCAATACTTTAGTCGCTTTATTATTATCTATAATGGTGCTCTAGTCGCATATATTTTGATCGAAGAAAAATGAAGAGCTTACCTAGCCTATGCAGTAAGAAAATTTAAACCTGAGCTTTCGAGAACTACACTCTCCACTGGAGAGTCTCCAGCGAGAATTTAAACTTTTTTTTTTCAAAATAAATCATTTCAAGAATTGCTACTTATGCCGATGAGTGTTTAAAAGTGCATAGCCAAACAAAATAGGGTTCGCTGCCGAAGTCAATTCTTAAAAATTATTTTTTGTGACGCCTTCACTCAAACAATAATGCATTAAAGTGTGAAAATTCAGTGGTGTTAAGGGTAAATTCTCGGAGATTTGTTATAATTCGCTTAATAAATTTCGAATCAATCACTGGCTACCTAAAGACGGTTCGGGCGATAGCGCTTTAGTCGTCAGTTTATAAATACAATTTTCTGTACTAGAATCGTTGGGGTGCCAAGACCTCAAGGTTGCATCGGGATTTATCCGATCCACTCATGTGGCCTTCAATAGGTTGTGTATGGAGTTGTCTATTTGAATAAACATCAGTAGAGAAAGATTTGGCGCAGAAAGCGCTACTGTCTATGTGTGACAGTGTTGAACGAGAAAAGAAATGAAAACATTTTTAGGAGTCCATCTTTTTGTTGTGAAAAGCGTAAAGTAGAAGTCGGAATGAAGTTAAATTCTCAAGCGTTATTCTTCGAAGAAAAAACTCCTTTCATGGTGAGCTGGAGAATAACACCGGATTATATAAAAACCTATTGTCAGTCAGAGGCTATTTTCGTGAAATTACGTAAATTACCACAAATGCCATCAGGGAAAGGATTGGAAAGGATTGCCATGGGGTGTTGCTATATCTTTTCGTCAGGTTCAGATTACGTGAAATTTCGTAAAAGAAAAAATTTTCGTTAACATTTTTCTTCATTTTCTGTGGAATCGAACATACCAAAGCTGCAATAATTAGCACACTGCCATATATTGTGTTATAGTACAGATAACAACGAAATATTACAGGAAGTGTTCGAAAGGGTCAGAGGTGGCTGTATGTTGTTGTTCTCATGCCAATTTTAATTCGGATTCTCGTTTTTAGACCCGTACGAAGTACTGGGGTCTTATAGGTTTACGCATACGTTTGTAACACGTCGAATTGGACTCCCTGAGTAAGGGGAAACCTATTGTGGTTGTCTAGAGATGCCAAATCCGCGAAAAAAAATGTCCGTCTGTCTGTCCGTCTGTCTGTCTGCACGATAACTTGAGTAAAACGCATCCGATTTTGAAAATTCTTTTTTTTCCCGTTTGGTAATGTCAAAAGACAGGCTAAGGTCGAAGATGAGTGATTTTGGATCGACCCCTCCCGAGCTGTGGCCCAATAAGTGCTTTACGGTTTTTCGAAGATATCTCCGGACATTTAAACGTTAAACTTGTAAGTGATACGTTAAATAAAAGGTATTTACAATACCGATCGACAAAAAAAAAGTTTATGGAAATCGGATGACCGACTCGTGAGTTAGACCCCTTGGTGTGGAACAGGCACAGGGCGGCAAGCTGTCGAAAATATTATTAGCAGTCACTGGCAAGTGTTTTCACTTTACTAAAATCATAAATCAAAGTGTCCTTTTCAATTGAATAAGATCAAGTAGACATCGAAAAGGCCTATAAATACGGCGAATTTATATGAAAAAGATTCAGAATAAACACAACTACTGAACGGGCAACATGCTCTAAGTAACGAGTTTCATTCTCAAAGTAGATGTACTGGCACATGCGTGTTGGGGAGAATATCCCTCCAGTACAAGTAGAACCATCGATGCAGCGGCCGACCGACGAATTAAGAAGAATTTGTTAAAATTCTTGACATTTGTTAAAATTCTTGACAGCAAGCAGTTTTTGCTTGTAGGTCGGCCACATTTGAACATATTTCGTCTGTTTTAGCTTTATTAGATAGGTATTGAAAAAAAATGTATGAAATTATGTTCTCCGGAGCGTGAGCTAGGTCTCTTGGAGTGAGCTCTTATCTGGCTACTCGGAAGTACAGTGAACGTGGTGTATTTTGACAATATCTCGAGTAAATTTTGACCGAATTTCATGAATTTTTTTTTGTTTGAAAGGTATTAACGAATGTAAAGCGTCTGTACTATTTCCGGTCTCCTAACAAAATGGCTGCCGGCGGCCATATTGTATTTTATTAAAAGTGATATATCTTGGGAAAAATGGTACTTAGAGAGTTTCTGTTAACATGGAAATAATTTGTTATGTGTGTGGGGTGTTTCAGGGATTTTATATATGGACATCTATATATACCTATATACAGCTATATTGAGCTATATACAGGCATATAGAGCTATATAATAGCATATATTCCTCTGTGAAATGTGTATTTATAGTGAAATATAGGTAAATAAAGCGATATATAGCTGTTTAAATAGGAATTTATGAAATTTGTCTTCGTACGGGGCTGTCTATATTGCCTCCGGCAATTTATTTGTATATGATAACAAGGCAAAGAGTGGATAATGTAAGTGATTTTAAAGGCTTTTGACACGAATAGGTGTTTCGTACGGGTCGGCGTTAGCTATGTTTTAGATTATGCGTCGAATAAGGAAATGAATTCAATTTAAAATTCTGAATGGAATAAATTCAGTGATGGATTTCTGTGATATCTTCAGAGATACTTGAGCTCTTGTAGTTTTTAATGGCGTAGAATATTTAAAGCTTAAACTGTGCATCAATATGCTTAAATTAGTAGTAGTAGTCTAGTAGTATACGTTGATTAGACTTTTTTTAAGATTTTTTTTGCATTTTTCCAGTTTTATTCAGTAAACTATCAATCACCATTTTATACCCACAATTTATGAATTGACTGGGACGAGTTACGTCACCACATTACAAGCTTATAAGCGTTTTATGTGTGCATTAGAAACCAATCTGGCCTGCATTTTACTTCGAGTGCTATCGAGACCGAAATTTGTGGGAATTTAATTTGAAATTGTTGTTAGGTCTCACATTCTTGGGCGGCTTTAATTTTCTTAGTTGGATGCTACAGGCCAACCATTCTTCGGAATGCTCCGAAAGTGGATTAATCCATACGAAATGCTTCAATTTTGCTTTAAACCTTGAAATTAAAATTTTTAAAAGGAGACGGCAGGGAAATTTAGACATGAATTTGTGTCAGCTGTTTTTCAGCCTATTTACACAAACAACGTGTTTAAATGCGATTTTTGTAACTATTTCACCCGTATAAACAAGAAAAATACTTTCGTTTGTATGAGTACCAAAATAGTATGTTGTGTTACAAGTATTGTAATGTTGATTTTTTCAGCACTAGACCCAAGTTTTCCTTACGAGCGGAGCGAGTAAGGAAAATTGGGTCGTGTGCTGAAAAAATCTCATTACAATACGTGTAACACATCATGCTTTGTGCCAACCGAGAATTGAAATAGACAAATGCACAAAAATTCAGAATTTTCATTGTAAACAATCACTCTTCGAATTTGATCGATCACGTTGCTTTGCATTTTTTTAAAACGAATGCTGTAATAACTCATACGAATTTCATTTCAACACTATTCAACACAAAAAGATTTTGTGCCACCGAGAATTGAAATACGACGGATTTCAATATCGATAACTAGATTGAAATGTCCAAAATTACAACACCCGTTTTCATGGCTTATTACAACACTCAAACCAGTGTTGAAATGAAATTCGTATGAGTTATTACAGCATTCGTTTTAAAAAAATGCAAAGCAACGTGATCGATCAAATTCGAAGAGTGATTGTTTACAATGAAAATTCTGAATTTTTGTGCATTTGTCTATTTCAATTCTCGGTTGGCACAAAGCATGATGTGTTACACGTATTGTAATGAGATTTTTTCAGCACACGACCCAATTTTCCTTACTCGCTCCGCTCGTAAGGAAAACTTGGGTCTAGTGCTGAAAAAATCAACATTACAATACTTGTAACACAACATACTATTTCAACCTCAGCGTACTATTGACAAATACTGCATAAACGCCAAATTCCAAGTGCATCTAACTTTTCGATGCTTCGTTTCTGAAAAAATCTCCTGTCAGACACAAAACCCTTCAATACTTTGAAAATACGATAACTTTCATTAATAGAAACAGCTGGCTTTGCTCCAGCTAGTCAATATTTAGTACAGGCTCTCTAGCAAACAAACTCTCAGCTCACTGTGTCAAATTCACACCTTATTTCTTTGTATTCTACAAACACTATTCTACATGTTGACTGACTACGCTGTAATGTACATGCAAATTCCAAAGGCTACTTGATTCTTTCACCACCTTAATAAAAGTATTTTGGTTGCTAGGAAGGGTATTGTACAGGCTCTTGTTTCAGAAAAAATTTCTCCGTTCGCCAAAAATGTACTGAAAAAGTCAATTTTCGAAAAAGAAATTTTGTTCCACATCTTTCCATTCCCAATCACAGGGCCTAATATTTGAGAATTGATTCTCAAAAAATTGCCTAAAATGACCGAAAATTTTGTGAATCTTTTTGTGAATCTTTGATAATTTTAGAAAATCTTGGTGAATCAGTTCTCAAATATTAGGCCTTGCCCAATCATGAATGATAACTGAAAAGTTCGAAAAACGTAGAGCGGATTGACACAAGGGACCCGAGTAATGATACCGTTTGTGTAGCGAGTACCAACCGATGAATGCAGATCGTATTACAATATATAGATCATTTGAGGTGAAACCACCTTTTGCTATATGGAAATTATAATAACCGTCACACTGTCACTGGACATCAAAGCGTCACGCTTATTTTGATAACAGTAGATTCTCCAATGATTGTAGGAATTCTATTTTTCTATTATTTACAAAGATCATTCTTACCCTGATTTCGTGATATATGACACAAGAATGAATGTTGGCCCAATTTGACTTTAATTATTTTTTTTGTCCGTTGTAATGGAAAATGGGACATGACAAAAGGCGAAATGAAAATATTTATATAAAAGGCATATCCATACAAGTACTAACCTCCTGTTAACTGGACACTTGTACAAAAAACCTACATCTGAGACAAAGATTTGGTTCGTACTTTTTCAGAAAACGATCGGACAAAATGCGCAAAGAATTAGAAGAAGCTGCCCGCGAAGGAAACAGCATGCGATCGGGCAGTCCACTTTCGTTTCCATTAGGCGCCGACGGTGGAATGGGAAGCTTGACTGATTTAAGTGGAACTGGTGCGAAAGCTGCCGGTTTCTACAGCGATACAGTGCCAAGCTGTGTTCATATGAAATTTGTAAGTCTTGTGCCATTCAATTTGTTTTAAGAAAATGACTCTAGCAAAACTGAGCCCATAAACTGATTTCGTTCAGGACGCACATGATGGAGAAGTCAATGCAGTTCGATGGAGTCCTGTCGAACGATTAGTTGCAACTGGCGGTGCTGATAGAAAAGTCAAATTGTGGGATGTCGGAAAAGGTTGGTGTTGTGGTGTTGTGGAACATAGGAATTGCGAATGAAAACATTTCGTTCGATTGTTTACAGCAATAATGGAACCCCGAGGTACTTTGGTCGGGAGTAATGCTGCAATTAATTCCGTGGATTTCGACTCTACTGGATCGATGATCTTAGCTACCTCTAATGACTATGCTAGTAGAGTATGGACAGTATGTGATCATCGACTAAGGGTGAGTGAAATGTTAAAAGTTTGTGTTTGTTGCCAACAATTACCGATAAAATACATTTACATCACCAACACACACTCGCATTGCTTTATTATTAATGTTTTATTGAAGCCACCAAAAAACGGATTTTTTTGTTTTGTTTTGTTTTATTTACCCTAAACTATACGACCAGCAATTTGTTTACACAAAATAGTTTTAGTTTCATATCATAAAAAAGCCGCAGTCGTTTTCCAATTATTTCATCAATCAGTACAGTTGAATTTTGCTTTCACTCTCTGGACATTCGATTATACAGAACCAAGCAATTTCGTAATTTCGTCTGTACAATCAAAAATTACGAGAATGTGATTGGTGCAGCAATTCTGTTTAATATGTCAACGTGAAACAGAGTCTTTACTCTTTAGGCTCGTATGACGTAAACATTGGAATTTCTCGTCGTGGGGAAAGGGTTTCTATAGCGAGGTGCGGTATATGTATGTGCCAAATTAGAGTCCGGTTATATCATTATTTACTACAGTACAATAACAGTTATACTAAGAAGACAAATAATGAAAAGTAGTAACCATAACTTGAAAGATCTTAAGAGCCATATTGAAAAAGTTATGAAAATTGATTCAATGGATATGAGTATGAAGTGAATGAGACCTGTTGTTGAATGATCGCACGTCGAACACAATAATTGGAAATTCTTCAAAGAAACGTTAAGATTGAAGAATATACTTCGGAAACAATCTTACCACTAAATTATGAATTATTTTTAACAGAAGAAACTTCATCCTTTATCTGATAAGGCAAAAACACCCACGAGTAGGAGACTATAAAACGAAAAATGTTTTTGTGTTGGGCGCTTGAAAGCTTACGAAAGGACAACCTATGAATGTTAAGTTTTAACATTATTCACCTTAATACTTTCTTGTGGCTTTGTATTTCTTTCGTTAAGATAAGCTTTCTTGGTGTGATTTAAAACACATAGCACATACATACGTGCATACATCTATAAACAATTGGAAGATTTTTGATGTCTGACATACGAGTGTTAGTGCAACGAAAATATTCAATTTTCTGTTTGACAGTTCTTCTACGAAAAGTACTATTTCCCGTCCTGGTACTTCCTGGTAGCGATTTTCACGTAGCTATCATTACCAAAATGAAAAATGAGAAGCCT
Source organism: Bradysia coprophila (assembly GCF_014529535.1). Lineage (NCBI taxonomy): Eukaryota > Metazoa > Arthropoda > Insecta > Diptera > Sciaridae > Bradysia > Bradysia coprophila. The sequence goes on along the minus strand of NW_023503296.1, from coordinate 1,861,755 downwards.
GAGGGCACAACTTTATTGAACGAGTAGTTTAGATGAATTTTTTATTATTTTTTGAAAACAGAGTGTTCAAGTGAGAGAGATGGCGAAACGACAACCTATTAAACCATCTCGGGGTCTGCTGTCAGATTCTTTTGAATTATCGATGACAGCAGACCCTGAGTTGATTTTCCATCTCGCTCTTCTTAAACACCGTATAGTTTTCGTAAATCCGCTATGAATTTACAGCCCATTATTTCCTAAAGTAAGCATACGTCCATTATATGCCTTCTTTCTAAAAAAGTTGTGTGGATTAGACTTTGAAAGATGATTTGTTTATCATTTGTGTGTGCCCATTCTATTTATATGTCATCATGTCTTGAAAAATCTAGAATGTGGAGTACCAGGTACTTTCCGGTCCTGTTGCGATTTATAATGAGTGTTGATTATAGATTTGGAATCAATTTCATTATTCCTTTCAAATTTTTATTTTCCAATTTCATCTTTCCCACTGCAGGTTCATAAAAATGAAACGGACAACGAAAATTATCGATCAAACAATAAACTTTTCATCCGTGCGGCGTGAATGGCCTTATTTTCTCCATTCAAATGCGGTGAGAAAATGGCGTTTTGTTGACGCTCTCTCTGATGACAGTTCAGATGAGAAATGCTTTATTTTCTTACCTCTTGTGTTCATGTATTCTAGCTGTAACTGTCACCAATTGATGTGTTTGTTTTGTGGATAATAACGGTTATCGACGCCGCGCACGGGTGAAAAATAATCTGTTCGCCTCGGGAAGAAATCGGAAAATCAAAACTCGAGCTCTTGTTGGAAAACTAGTCATTCATACTTCTTTGTGCCGAGGTACGTGGTGCCATGCTCTCTTCGACTTTATCTTTCTGTTTATCTCGCACTTCAATTTTGATCACATGTTGAGGTGAAGAATGTTTTCGGAATCTATGTTCTGTAAATCGTCCATTTCTCTCTTTTGGTACATTGTTGATGAAGATTCATTAATCCAAGGACAGCTAACTAACATTCTGAAAGCACTAAATTTGCTTTCGCTAAATCTCGCCAAGAATACACCAGCTGATTTCACTCCTATGCATGAAACAAGCCCATGAGGTTCTCACATTGCTCGTGCGCATGTCTCGTCAGTACAACGAAACTTACATAGAAATACAAACTACCAGGTGAAGCATGTTCAGAATTTGTTTGTTTTGAATAAGATTGCCTTCAGTAGTATCACTCCTCGCCATCACTTCGGTTAGAAATTATTTATCTGCTCGGAGTGGTATCGCAAAAAGACCATTTTTTCTATTTTATTATTATCTTTATTTTTCATTATAAAAAAATTGCCATGCAGCAAAATTGTTTTTCGTTTTTCCAGTGTTGTGTATAATGCTATTGTAGGTAATAATTTAATTAAAATGAAAAATTATTTCGAAAGAAAAATGCGAATTTTGTTTATTTTTTTTCTTCGCCTTTTCCCTCCATCATACGCTTAATTGTCTAGTGTTATTGTTAATTGGGAATAATTTTATTAATTAAAAAAGAAGTTTCTAAGAATAAAATTAAAATTATTTATTGCAAAATTCCATCGAACATTACTGGATTGTCAATTGTGTGTGTGGAAATAATTACGAAATTAAGGAAAATTTTAAAGATTTTTTTTATAAATTCTTAATTCCAAGATTGATTGATTACTAAGTTATTGATCGAATTAATCTTATTTTTCCGGTAATTTATTATACGACAATTTCCGTTGGCAAATGACAATCACGGAAAAAAGGACAAATGCATATAGGTTGTGTTCAAAAAATGATATTTTAAAATAATTTACTCAAAAATATATTTAAAATATATTTCTTCTCATCTCAAAAAAAAGAATCATCCACACACAAAAAACCCATTCATTCCTATCAAGGTAAAGTATCAAAAGAAATTATTCAAAATCCAGTGTGTCTTCAAATAATTTACTTTCAAAATTCGTACGATATCCATTCACGCATCCGCTCATTTAACGTTTGTTTTATATACAGTCGTCCTTTTTTCCAATTTTCGTGTTTTTTTTTTCTTTTCTATTTTCCATTTCGTTTTCATTAATATTATCGTCCTTAATGTTTAATAAAAACTAAAATTAGTTTCGTTGTATATTTTACGTTTTTCTTCTTAAATTTCTCATTTTATTATTTTTGAAAATAAGTTGCCGGCACCAAAAGCATTTTTAAAATTTTATTTTCGTTTTTCCATTTTTATTTTACTTTTCACATCTAAATGTAATGCCTCCGGCTTAAATAAATATCTGATCAGCAAATTTTCCTCCAAGTCATCATTCTTTAGATTCTGTAGGTGTGTTAATTCGCTGTCGTGAAGGTCTTTTATTCAAAAATTTTTTTTCCTGATTTCTGGTGGGTTTTAACCACTAGCCAGATTTGTACCAATAATTTCAAAAATCCACTAAATTTCAATTTATTTTTTTCGAATTTTTTATGAAATTGTCACCCGGCTGTACCAATGATTCTTTTATCACTAGCACAATTTTCACGCCAAAAATTTTATCATCAAAATAAAAAAATTCTAAAATTCTTTTCAGAGTTTTAAGGCTCTTCTACACCCCAAATTTGCGTTTTTTAATTTTAATATAAACCTTCAACGAACCTACGCCTCTCTAGACTTTTAAAATAATTTGCTGATCACGTGTTTATTCTCTAAATTCCAATTAAGCCGATTCGCATTACAATTTAAAATTTCGAATGTGAAAATGAATGTGGATCCGAAGAACGAATTCCATCTCGGTAAAAAAAAATTATCTTTTTCTGTGTTTGTGCATAAAATTATGTTTTGCGTCTCAAAATCCGATTAATAAATTAAACAAAAAAAAACTCATAGAAATGACAAAAAAACAAAAAAATAAATTAAATTAATCTACGATTCGTAAAATTATTTGCAAAATATCAGTCGTGTGGGTTGAATTAATTGATAATAAAAGAAAAATAATAAAAAAAATTGAATTAAATCGAAGAAAAGGAAAATGAAAATCTGTAGCGCGGTGTCCTCTCAACAAAATAAAAAAAAAACATTAAACGACTAATAGCAAATTCATCCAGTATCGGATTTGCCTAACGATTTTTTCAAAAATGATCAAAATCCAAGAGATTCTTGTTGAGTATACGTTTCGTTTTCATTCATTTTTTTGTTTTGTTTCTTTCTAAAGACAATTATGATTTAAATCTAATAAGAGAAGAGTGTCTTGAACCACAACTTAAGACTTTTAACAAATATCCTAAGAAAATTGTATAAACTGATTCACTGTCACAAAAATTAAAATGAGCTGCGGTCGTCTGTTAACGCACGGACGATGCCTTAATCTATTATACGAGAAACTAAACAAAAGAAATGCACGTAAAAATCTACTAAAATTTCAAAATTACTTATTGCAACCGTTTACTTAAAGTAAAAAAGAACAAAATGGAAATTGATATTAATTAATTGTAAGCCTTTTTTTCATCGTGTCTCTCGTTGATTTCCTTCTATTCAAAAATTGAGTTCTATCGAGTTTTCTTTTATCATTTTCTTCTTCTGTCGTCGTTTTGCTTTTTCGTCGTGTATGCGTGGTTATCAAAATTTGTTGTTCGTTTCTACTCCCTAAAACTGGCGTCCATGTCGGCTGGCAAATGAATGATCGTATAGTTTGCTAAGTGAATCGGTTCGACTTCCGGGTAATGTTGGTGTTGGTACCGATGACCCGTATGTGGCATTGTCGATCGAACGTTGTTTTCGGCGACGTTGGTATAGGAATGTCCAAATGGCTATGACGGCCAACTGAGCTAGTAGGAACACTGTACCGGCGACAATGAGGCCTAAATAGTTTGAAATTGTTGTTAGAGATCAGAAAATCACTATTGCCGAACGTTTTAGCATTCGTTTTTTGTAACTCTTAAAAAATGGACTACGGATCTTCTACACTAATTTCTAATAAAAACAAAATCACACAAACCTAGTCCGTTAACACAGAAACCAGTCACTTCTGGAGCATAGAATACAGTTTCGCTTGTAGTTGTTGTCTTAGGTTTGGCCGACTGTTGCTTCTCAAATCCAAACTTATCAGTAATTTGAATAGATTGTACAAGTAACATATCATCATGGCTGGCTTGCTTAGAGGTTTCTCGTCGGTATCTGCCTTCTATTTAATCGAAAAAAAAGAAGATTTTCTTAGTAATTCCTAATCGATTAGCATTGTGCGATCTATGACTAACCTGTAGCATTCACGTCTCGTCGTTTACGCCCGAATGAAATCAATGATCTCAATTCACCGCTAATATCTTCTTGATCGCACTGAACGGGTTCACAAGTAGGCATGCATGGAGTAACAAGAGCACGGAATTGCACAACTTCAGACGATGGAAATTTGAATGCGTCAAAGTGTGAAAGTAAAATCTTTCCGGAGATGGCGCTCTTGTAGATTGGTCCCATAATAAAGTGATCGGTTGGACATCCCTGTGAGTCAATCAATGTGATTTCGGCATTATCGGTACCATCCATAGCAACCAATTCGCGAACAAATATTTCGTAGGGACTTTGTTCATCCAAAATTTCGAAACGAAGTGCCAAGGGATCACCAACTTCAGCTGAGCGCATAACATCAGCACCACCATCCCGTCCGGTAATTTTCATGACAACATTCGGTGAATCGACAATAACTTCTTCCGATAGAGCTGGTTCAATGTCACCGGTCACACCCAGGTCAACTTCATTCGAAACAGTTTTGTTGGTCAAATCGTACTGGCATGTGACGGCCAATCCCAAATCGGACGATGTTACAATAGTATCGTGATGTTGGATGACCACGTCGTTCATGTATCGGCCCAAACCATTCTGACGTACGTTGCACTCAATGTCTTGATAACCCATACGCAATTCGAATTCCAATGAATTTTTCACATCAACAGCGCAAGATTTCGGTGATCCTTTAGCGTACACTTTGCCATCGAATAATTTTGATGTTCGGATCTTAGCTAACATATCACCGGCACGACATTCAATTGAAACGTTGTAGCAAGACGAAAGTTCATAGGTGGCAGCTTCGGGTACATCCAAATAGGGATCCTGAAACATTATTTTTGTTTGTTCGTTCATAAATTGATTTAAGATGGAGTGTACATTTAGGGATCGATGGAATTAATGAATTGTGAGAACCATTCATGCGGATGCAAAAATATATTTTCAAGACGCGGAAGACCAAACAAAAAATTGTTACAAGAAAATGTTTGCATCGAAAGAAGGTCTCTAACATTCGATGACATTCAATTGAACAACAGTAAAATGTTAATTCGTTTATTCAGATTCGGAATAATAACTAGCTGCTAACGACACGAGTATTACTTTCAGCAAATCTATGGTATAGCAGATTACAATGCCAGTAAATTAGTTTCAGTTCGAATGGTATAAAACTGTGATCGTAATTCTGTTGACCTATATTCTGTCTGTAAGCATATTTTGAAAAGATGTGAACAAAAAATGCCGATGAATTCTTGCATTGATCAGAAAATTCAGTTAAACTGAGCGTAATGTTCGAATATACGTGACAAAGTATTTCTCTTTTTTTTCGTTATGCCTTCTTTTACTTGCGTTTCTTCTGAAGACACAAATCTTCAAACCATATCATTGCACATCCCATTTAAAATTCTTTACACAAATTTCACGCCTTGTATACATTTTTAACTGCATGTGTCACAACTCATAAAATGTCTCATTTTACACATGGGATCCATGTCAAACCGAACATTTCATCCACAATTAATTTCTCATTTCAGATAAATGTTATAATTAAATTTGTTGTCGTTTGTTCGGATATATAATGTATAAGGCGAAAATGAAGCTGTATTTGATATACAAATCCGTAGCATTTCGTGCTTAGGGAAGCGTAAAATGACAAAAGACTTTTATTTGATGACAAACGACGACGGTGACAATTAAATTAAATTTTATCATTCGAGATCGGTGTGTAATTGAAGTGTAACTGTTTATTAGATTTAAAAATTGGATTGTAGATTTTTGATACCGAATCTTACGCCTTGTTGGACGCATGCTCATTTCCCACAACATTTTGAAATGTCAGAGCAGTTTTTTGTTCTTCTGGAAATTTGGTTGGAAGTTTCTTTTTGATAATAGTCAATTGGTCAGGGCCTAATATTTGCAAAGGAATTCTAAACTAAACTAAACAATTTAGGGAATTATAGCGAATTAGTGAATTCCTTCGCAAATATTAGGCTCTCGAATTGGTTAAGAGTTCGACTCAAATCCGTTTGAAAAAACGGTACGCTTTTCAAAATCGCGCATTGACAACCGAATCAATGGAATATTTAACATAAATATTCAAAAGAACCACAATGACCCAAGACATCGGAAAGAGAATAAAAATTTTAATTGCTTCTTCATGAACATACCTGAATATCGGCTAATGTAGCTCGGCTGTGATGACTTAAACGGCACACCATATCACCGGTATCCCCATAATCGTACGAATGACACCTATAAAGGATTATAAATTTAAAAAAAAAAAAAAAAAAACGGAACAGAAATAAAGAAAGAACAAAAATTCAAGTGGGTTTCAGCGCATGATGGTTAAACAACTAAAACAACGTATTTAACACCATTGCGAACAAAATGAAATTTTCAAATAAAAACGAAACCAATAAATTTTATTTTAAATAACGGTGTAATCATCGCCATCATCTCATTCAATTGGCAATGATGTACACAATTTTATCGTAACATTGGCTGTTTTTGGTGCAAAAATATAATAAAATAATAAATGCCCCGGATGATATATAATGAAAAGTTTTTTTTTTCTTCTTCTTCAACTCTCGAAATCAATTTACTCCGTACACAGGAATGTGTTTTTAAAATTAAAATCAATTACCTGTACGGTGAGTTAAGGCACAGCTCACGGCATTCATCAACGCTAGATACGTCTTGGTATACGGAATCAACGGTTTTCAATATTCTGCCAGACAATCGTTTAAATTCACATAATTTATTCGGCTCTTCAGCACAATTGTTTTCCAAGTAGTCAGAAGCTGTGTATGAAAATTGAAAAAATATTTTTTTTTATTAGCACAACGAGTTTCGGAGAAAATATTGTTCAGCATTTTATGAATTGAAATGTTTTGGACTTTAAAATTTATTTATTATGCAAAAAAAAACGGTATTCACCTTCATTTGGTTGGAATGAATTCGAACCGGCCAATGTAATACGATCCATTTCAGATAATTCACAGACTCCAGTTGATTTGTAGTAGTTTGCTGATCTGTAACAAGAAAGATGATTTTTTGTGAGCAATTTTTCGTGGTGTTATAATACTGTGAATGACATGACTATTGTGAAGGACCCAACATTTTTGGTGACACATTTTAATGGAATATCATTGGCGGACTAGGCTCTATTATTAACAAATTTATTTACAGAATTTACGTGTTACGGCATGTTTCGATTTCATTTACATAGCCTAATCACGTAAAGCATTGTACTTACGAGGTTCCAAGTTGTTATTCGACAAGTGGGGAATACCCCACTTATCAAATACACAACTTGGGACCTCGGAAGTAATATACTATTACTGAAAATTTCTGATAATCCAAAATGTACCGAATTTGATTTTCGATAAATTCATTAAATTTGAGGTCAATTTTGGTCAGTAGATTCGGTCAATAAATTTGTCAATAATAGGCACTCTTCGGAACTAATCTTTCCAGATGTGAAATATTTTTTGACACGATCAATGTCTGATGACTCTTTAAAGCCCCATTGATAACCACAAACGATCGTAAAGCATACTTTGTGTGAATGTTTATCTCTTGTAGTTGGTGTTGGTATGTCTGGCTTAATTAGCTTTTCAAATTAATGTTCGACACTTCGACACTTTAATTGGACATACGCTATACAGAAATGATTCTATATGTTGACTATATACAAAATGCAACTGGTTCGACCAAATTAACATTGTTGACCTAACATGTAATACTTAAGTAAGGAAGGAATTTTCAATTGACTTGTTATTTTGCAACATTTTCGATTCCGAATGTAATCTACGGAAGAATTTCACAGACAAAAAAAAACAATCTCTTTTTTGCTACTAAGTAATACATAAATCATTATTATAACACCATGACTGGGATGGCGAGAGGTAACATAGAAACAAAACAACAACAACATAAATTATTTGAAAAACGAAGAACATACATTTCAACATAATTGTAGGCTTCACGCAGATGAAAGATCAATTTTCTTTAATTAAATGTTGCAAATGATAAATAAACGGTGGGTTATACGGTGTACCATTTGTATTATATGTGTAGATAGATACGTATTGACGGGCAATGGGCATTCAAATGTTATTATTTATTTATCTACACAACGATCTACAACGTAAAAGTATTTCCATTTGGCTCTGTTTCCACAAAAACGAAAACTGAAAAACGATATCGATTATAGAAGAGAAAATTGCAAAAATATCACTTGTGTAAATTCAACAGAAGAAAAAAATTGCCTCAAATTCTATGGGGCCTAGTACACTTATTTACTTTGTGTACTTTTCGTACACATTATAACTCCACGATCATACAATGTATTGCATTGCGCATTGCACATACACTCCACTGCAATTTCGAAACACAATGTATTTTCGTCTTTTGTTTTAAAATGCCCGATCTATAAAATCTAAATAGGAAGCCTTTTTTCGTCTTTGGAGAAATCTATAAGAAATTATGGCATATGTGGTAGTGGTTGTTATTCGCTTCTTCAGCTTCTATCTTTCGGCGCGCGCGGCATCCGAAACAAGGAGGAAAAAAAATAAATAAATTTATTTATTTTCTTCGTGTTGTTTTTGTTTTTTTTTTTTGTCTTTTCCCTCTCGTATCATGGTGTACACATATAACCATCCTTGGCCATTATAAATTTATTGATCGGGATGTTAAATGCGTTTTAAGAGCAGATATATGATATGATGTAAAGTGTTTGTTTTTATGGTCCATTGTTTTTGGATCATATATTATTATTATAAATACACAATCATACTTATTATGTGGTGTGCATTGCACATAGTTTAAATGAGCCTTGTTATCGCAAAAACAATGAATGAAGAATATATATTTGAAAAAAAAAACTGAAAAAAAAATTATTCTTTGCTTTGCGTAACGCAAGTTATGAGAAAATGGCTGGTGATGGAAACACATAGGAATCGATCGATTTAATAATCCTATTAGTTAGGATGATACAATCTATCCGAGAGAGGAAAAAATGGTATATTATTTTAAAATATGTTGTCACGATAAGCATAATAAGTTCGACTAACTTGCCTTGCCAATTTGAATACTCATAATATTTGTATAATCGGAAATCGCCTGGATATAATTTCTGTTTCGAACCACAAAACGAATGTTTGCACTCCGATCAGATTTGTATTCATTTTATGGTTGCATGTTAGGTTAAGCAGCTGCTGGCTGTACCGGTGGACAATTTACAAATGTTGAGCGAATATTTAGTATACTATCATTGTGTGTAAGATAGGTGTGATTGGAATGCAATCGACAAAAATTGTATATTATGTCACTAGGACTGAAAAGGTGTATTTTTGACCCAGGTGGTGAAGACGTCCGAAGATGGACGAGTCCGAGTGCTCTTCACCTCATTGGTTATAAATTACACCTTTTTGGGCCTAGTGACAAAACTTACTAATTTAAAATCAGGCACACCAAAAAGTCACATTCCGAACAAAAATTGACACAAGTGGTGCGAAAAAGTGGGAAAAACCTTTTTTGGTTTTGTTTCGTGAGAGAGTGTGACATTTTGGCCCGCCTCAATATAAAACAAGTTGCTTTCCTAATTATTTTGTAAGAAAATGGGAAAATGGTCCTTGGCTTCTACACCTGGTATCGAATACTTTCCCGTTTAAATGAGCTTATAATCACACAACATCCATAGATGTTTTTAACATAAATTTATATTATCCGCAAATCATCGAAATGATTGTTTAGCTGAGATTAAAATTCTCAAGTTATTTTTTATCTATCCGGATATTTCCCGAACCGTTAGAGAGGAGCGTCTCTACGAACAGATTCCCAACATAAAAAATAACTTTCAACTTCAACAATATATTTATCTCTTCCATCATATCAAGTATAAGCGAAAATTAATGACGCTGGCTCATTAATTGTATTAAGTTGTTCATACAGTAAAATATGTGATCTGTTTAGTGATGATGAATGGGCAAGAAATGTGTTAAACTAATAACAAAATGTAATTAATTTAAAGACGGAAACATTTACCCAGAAGGTCAATCCTTTAATAATCCCCATACGAATTAACCTTTTTTTTTAATCTGAAATATATCAAAACTTGAGCATAAATATAAACGCATTTCTTGTTATACGTTTAGTTAATTATATATGCCTCAACAATATTGAATAAATTACACCGTACGCTATTATCATTCATTTATTTTATTACCGATCAGTGTAACGATAAGACTTCTTTTTCTGGTTGTTAACATATTAATCAATAAATACGAAGCAAAAGATATTACACATCGATACTAGCGCCGGTTTACGGTATATGCGAAATTGGTCTGTGTGTAGTAGGTATGCCTTTTTGTAACACTTAACGTTACCCTTTCAATGAACAAAAAATGGAGAGAAAAAAAAAAGAACAAAATACTCCGGGGCAATAATTATCTCAAAAGCATCGACAATGTCTTCTTTTGTTAGACATCACTAATGTTATGCGAAGTGAAAAGCTAGAAACCCGAACATCCGAAACGTATATGTATATATATATATATATATGAAATTCACATATTTATGCACATTTCGTTCGGAGATTTCTTTAACAGAAAAATATGGAAAAAGATATCAAAAACTCATTTCGTGACACAAGAAAAATTTGCAATCAATTTTATAGTCATGAACTATTGTGGTACACATAAATATGCACGGTGCAACGTCAATATAATTTTAATGCATAAGAAATGATTATAACACACCGCATGTCAAAAGTGATAGCTTCATATCAAAAATGAACACAGAGGAAAATAAAAAAAATAAATATTTTCTCTTTCAAATTCAAATGAAATATTTTTTGTTTTTTGTTTCCAATTTATTATCATAAATTTATCGCTGGCAATAAATAAATAATAATAACAATTTTAGTAATGGTTCTAAAGAACCGTGTGGAGCAACACGAAAAAAAAATCACATTTTAATATTTTTTTGTAATATTTCTCCTTCGTTCGTTCGTTGTTTTTGTTCCGTTTCGTCAACGTTTATTTACCATAATTTTTTTTCGTAAACATTTCAACTACCTATGGTTTTATTTCCATTAAATGTATATTACTATATTTTATTTGATGAAGATTACAAATAATAATGTTTGACTTTGGCTTTATGAAAAAAGTAAAAATAAAAAAAAATGAAAAGAAAAACGCAAGACACGCGAATATCATGGGTTAGAGATTAATTTATTTACACGTCCAATATTTAGAAGGCGAAAATGTAAAATATTACAATTATGAGAATGGTAGTCACGTTTCGAAAAAAAAATTCTTTAAACGATTTTGCTTGGTGTTATTAAGATTACCGATTTGAATCTTTGTGGGCTGGTTTTTTTTCCTCTTAGTTTCTTCCTTCTTCTTCATGTGTATAAATGGTTATTGTTTATTGCCATGCAATGACAGCGTTTGAGTGTTATTTGTCAACAGTTTAACTCGACATGTTAATGAGCAGCTTCCGCAGTATACGTAAATCGATAAATGTATGGCTCATTCAATTCGGTTTAAGCACAACATTCGGCTACTAGCTAAGGAGATTTTCATCAGATTAGACAGCTGGTTTGGAAAATTCCACTTTCTTCTCGCAAGAAAATTATCAAAAAGAAATTTCCCACTTGTGTCGGAAATAAAGACTCATTCAAATGCAAAGAGTGATACCAAAGGTAAAACATATCACGAATTATTGGTCTGTCAGACACTGGCTTGATGCCTTATCAACTGCCTTAAGATTCATTTCCCGAAGATCTGCATTATCAAACGCATATTTGAGAGGCCTGACTACTATTAACAATTGTCGATGGGTGGAAATGGATTATTGTCCGCTTATTCTTAATTGGAGTCCCAATTTTACGGAAAATGATCTTTATTAAAAATGTTGGTCGCCTTGGGCGAACCCAAATTTCCTGCGAGCATTTCGCCGATTAACCAAAAGCATAAGCTTCGTAGATCATACATTTTTCCCAATGATGGCGTCGGATAACTTCTATGTGGGAGATGAACTAAATATTTGATAGGAATACACTCAAGCAAATCATTTTAAATGTTCCATTATAACAATCCCTATAAGTCATTTAGCACCATCACTACCGTCAGTCTTTGTTATTACGAACGATTTAACTAAAAATTAAAACACCTCAACCTGACTGTTTTATCGATAAGTTCGCCCCTTCCATTACACTTTTAACCATAATGAATAAGCACTTCTGGATATTGTTATTAAAAAAAAAATCTTTTTTTTTCCTCAAAATTAGAGAAAAAAAAATTATTAAAATTTAACATTACTTCGAAAGCAATCTTCATACCATAAACGATATAAAATATTTTCATATCCACCTTGCTCATCTTGCATAACACAAGAACTTTAACAATAAATAAATCACTCTCAATACATCATTTGAATGAGTTGCGGTATTCAATTACCACAAGCAAAAGTGTTTCAAAAAATAATCTTATCCGTACGAATAGTTTATAATGTACACAACACCCATTGTGCATGGAAAAAAGGGTAACGCCGCAGTCTGTCGATTGAACCTAGGCTGATTTAGATACCGAAACAACGAAACGAAAAATACTTATTTTTATTTTCAAACCGATAAAAACAACATTTTAATACTTTTTTTCATAGATTTTTTGTTGTTGTATTGCAATAACTTTGATACCATAGCGTTCAAAGTTATAACATAAATTTGAACGCTGTCTATATAATTTAGATTTCCAGCTACCTATTTCTCATCCCATCATTGGGCATTAATTATTCTGATTATAGGGAATTCTATTGTTACCCACAATTATGTTGAAAGGTGTCGAAAAGGGCGATAGATATTTTTTAGTGCAACAAAAAATTGAATGCAAAAATCATCGATAATATTATACCCAGCGCAATAATCATTAATGATCGGTACACAGAGTCAATTTTCTTCTGTGTAGCTCCATTTATGGAAGCAATGAAGTTTCTTAAACAGCTTTTGAAAATGTTTCATCAAATGGATTTGATAGGCGGTACAACATGTGTTATACAATTGCTATTACGCATAATATTTTATCGAGCAGGAAAAATCCGCATAGTTCATCATCATCATCAGTTTTTTTTATATCAACCTAAATACATTCATTCCAGCCCCGACCACTTAAATCAATCTAAATATATATAATACGACTAATATTCTCCAATATATCGGCTAAAAGATGCATACAGAGTGTGTGCACTGATTCTACTATAGGGTTTTCCGATCTATATATATATATATTTTAATGCACATGTCGTACAAAAGTACACAGAACATCGCTCATGAACTAAGTACTTAAAATTCATTTCTATGTATACTTACTTCTAACAATGAAAATAAAATGTTCTGGTGCAATTTTAAATAATCTGCATTCTCACGTTAATGTAATCATGTTTCCTGAATGCTTAAACAATTTTTTTACTGTACGTTTTTTTCATCGTCTTCTTCTCATTCTGTGTTTGCTTTTATTTATTCGCCTTTCATAACATTTAGATATTGCATTGGAAACGTTTTCATTTTCATACATGTTGTTGTTATATATACACGATGGTATAACTTCTAATTGAACATGACTATATCATTTGTACGGAGGATGCTTCATTGCTCATATATTATGAATTTATTTGGAAAGGAATGTGTGCACATCCCTTTTGTAAACCGACGGTGCATCTAACATTTGTTATTTTATTATTAGCTTTTTTTTGCGGTATATTTTTTATGTCTTGCATATCGTTGCACAGTGGTGCAAGTAGTCCATCATCCCGAAAAAGCAAGTGAATCGAAACCGCAACAAGTGCGTCAAAAGCTTATGATCATTCGACTGATCATAAGATTAATTTCAACCGAACAATTCCGTTTGTGTTATGTTCTTTTAACGCTTTAGCTCGCACCTTGCCTGATAGTGTATGCCAGCGATGTATATGAAGAAAAGAAGAAAAAAGAATGTTTGCTGACATTGTCGGTAAAATTCTTCGTTGCTCAATACATATTGCACTTTTGATTTAACATGAAAATACCATAAAACGAAATACTTGTCAGCATTCCATTATAAAATTGATAGAAAAATTAGCTACGAAAAAGTATTTTTCAATAATTTAATAGCAACGAACAGGGAAACAAAACATTCCTCAAATTTATATATTTATCAATAAAGACGAAGAAAAGAAGAAGAAGAAAAAAAATCGAAAATAATAAAACGGAGGAAAAAAAATTATGGTGAACAACATATGTTTCATCTTTGATAATTAATTATACCGTAGAAACAAAGATTTTTCATTTAATCTATTCAGAATATTATATATAGAAGAGAATGCGGGATTCCGCACAAGGCATTTCTCTGATGTTATTTCTTACAAATATGGTATTGTATTGTTCGATTCTTATGTCCGATGACTTAAGACTCTTTTATATAAAATTAAACACGTGAAACACATGAGCATTCGAATATAATAATTATTGTTTATTATATTATGTTTGTCAATGTGTCAATTTGGTTTTGTAAATTTTCAAATGAGATGCAATGTGTGGTCTTTTGAATCTCTCTCTTAACGATTCTCCATTTCTTTTCTTTTTTTATTAATTTTTTTATTTTATTTTTATTTATCGTATTTCGTTACGTTTAAAATGATATCATGACCTTATATCCTCAAACTAGCCACATAAGTTTGTTACAAAGATTAAGACTATTCTGGTTTTCATAGAAAAAAAGTTTGCGGCTGAGCGCATATCACAAGCGAGCAATAATATGCCAATGATTTGTGACTTGGCTTATTTGTTTTACCTCTATGTAACTCGTATTTGAATGATAAAATAAGAGAAGAGACTTCGAAATGCTATTTATGGACAGAAATTTTATCTGATTTTCAATTTACAATTATTTATATTTTCTAGCACTTGCCCTGACGCGTTCATATAAACAGACTCATTTTTAGTTGGTTGGGTGTTGTTAGTTTTTCTCTCACTCTCTCTCGTTTTTTTTAACGTTGATTTTTTTGCCTTCATTTTTGTTTTGTAACACACAAAAAGATTTATTGATTTTGAAGGTGAAATGGATAAATGGATATAAATTCGAGCATCATCAATGCATAAAATGTTTCTTAAGTTGAAAATGAAATAAGAAAATAGCTGCAAAGGATAATAAATTTTGTTATTGAAAATTTACATGTCACGTTTTACTGTTTTCTTATTTACACTTTACTTTAAACTTTTTATTTTATTTTTCTCTCCTATTGATCAAACCTAATGATTCAGCATTTGAAGAGTGGTGCAAATTAGTTTTCATTTATTTCATTTTCTTATCAAAATAAAATACTTTTCAATAAAACACTTTGACATTATCGGCTTATGTGATTTCTGCACAAAATGTCAAGGCGTTATTGCAGGTACATTGGAATCGTTGACAATGCATTTGAAATTTATTACACTCGGCCATTTACTGTATAGATTCGTCGGTTATGTTGAATTTTTGTCTATTATTTTGTATTCGAAAATTAAATCTAAGAAAAAACCTACATATTAATTCGATTTCTCACGCAAGACAAAGACCAGTAAAGTTGTATAAGAGTTTTAGATTCGTCGGTTCGATCGGAATGAAGTCATGCGATGATTCTTTGAACCATCAGGTGTTTTTTTTGTGGAATATAGAATTACGGAAAATTCATAACGGACCTGTGAACGATTGCTCTGTACAACACTGAAAGGTTTATGTGTCTTATGCTTGTTCGGTTCACACAAAAAAAAGGAACCCTATCCTCTGTAGTAGTCGAGAATATGAGACATCTAAGGCAATAATTAGGTTTATTAAATTGTATACCACACCACTGCTTAGTAGTTCTTTCTAGCTTTCTCTGCTTATTTTAAATGAACAAAATTTTGACCTACAGTTTGAGTGGAATTGTAACGTAGAATAGAATTTCTATGATAAAGTTATCAAGAAAGATTTAACGGCTGTGTTATCGACAACGACAGTGAAACTTTGCCATGTCTATTTTGGTCTTATACCTCAAGATTTATGATACAACAAATGAAGTAAAAGATTATGCGTTAACATTTGTTGAAAATATACTTCAAAGGGATTTATAGATGCGATAATTATACTAGTGATATGCATGGCGGACTAGATTCTTAAATTCGAAAACCTAACAAAAAACGAAATGTATGCATAGTTTCACTGGTTTAGTTAAATGTTCCAATGAATGTGCAAATAAATTATTTTCCCTTGATATCACTCTCTCTCTCTCTCTCTCTCTCTCTCTCTCTCTCTCTCTCTCTCTCTCTCTCTCTGTGTGTAATACACACTGTGCATGTGTGTTTCGAGTTCAAACAATTTTCTTGTTGCTTAATTCGAAAATAATTAATTTCAATTATTTTTCGAATTCCACAGAACTGTATGCATAAAAAAGTGTGAATAATCTGCCGGTAATAAAATTATGAACAATCGCATTCGTCTTGATAATGCGCTAAAGATAAAAGCAAATGAACTTTGCATGAAATGAAAAATAAACGAATGAATGAACGAAGGCAAACAACACGAAAAACATAAATGCATGACTGTCTAAGCAAAAGTCTATTACTTTTCGATAAGAATTATTTTTCTCTAAATCTATGTCTATGTCAAACAACAAAACTATTTAAAATTACAAAAATCATTGTAGCGAAATTATTTATTTCCAAACAAGTGAGGGAGAGAGAGAGAGAACAATTTTTAAATTACATATTAATATAAGTACACACCGGCGCAATATATACCTAACTAACTATTCGCAAAGCTTTAACCCATCTCTACCTATCCACCTGATATATTGAAAATAAATTATCGCATACATGGTACTTAAATGAAAATGTTTAATTCAATATAAAGTACACTCAGTTGATTTCTATATTAATTATTTTATATTTTTGCTTGGCTTAATTCAATATACAATAATTTTGCTATACAGCGAAAATAGTTGAGTTGAGATGATGTTGTTTGCTCCTTGGTCGTGAATTGAACAGACAGTTTTCGCAGGAGAATGGAAAAAAGTGTAAGAAAAAATAATGGAAAAAAATAATAAAAATTGAATCTTTAAATAAAAAGGAATTAATATTGAATGCCGAGATAAAGAAAATGAAATAAGTAGAAATTAAATTGCAGATTTAATTGATATTCTGAAATGATAGTTAGGTATACAATGTTCTTCAACAAATCCGAACTGCTTCTCGAGATATGTATAACATAAACATTCAAATGTTTTAATTTCAACGTGGAAGATGTACACGATTTGAAGCTTTTCAAATGTAGTTCAAAATGTTATACAGCATCATTTCGAATTAGGGAGCTGCAATCACGATGTGTTATAGAGCTCATCGCAAAATGATTGCTTTATAACTGAAAAGAATTAGCGGATAGCTACGAAAAAATAGAAATGTTTTATTCTTTCTGTACAATTAGGGAAAAAAAACTGTACAAGAGAAATGCTATTTTACCGATTCGATATGAAAAGCAGCGCCAAATTTAGTGAACTTTTAATGAAATTTAGTGAAATAATTCGCAATCAACAAGACAATCTCATTGATTAACGGTATCGGTCCGATGAAAAACCAAACTGAAGTATTTGATCTGTTTTCCAAGAATTATATGGTTTAACTGTGTTGTTCACATTGTTATCTCATTATCTCACCAGTCCAGGCAACACAATATATCATTTTCATTTTAATTAAATTTACTTAAAGTTGATGTTTTCCAACATTGCTTATTATTCCGTCCCGATTATGGTAACACCCCTTCTCCATTGTATATCTACCAGAGGCAGGTGTAAATTTGATTCGTTTAATATGTTATTAAGACAATAAAATCTTCTCATAATTACCCCGAAATGGAAAATTATTATCTAGACAATGTCAGTGCATTTATGCATACATATGGCTAGCAATCTGATTTAATTGAAACAGCTATACACATCCATTTGGTTAATACGTTTTTTTTTTATTCTTTTGCTTCTGTTGTTGTTCGATGTATAATCTTTTTAATTGGTACTCTGCACATCGTAATAAAATAATGAATAGTGCACCAGTTTTGAAAAATTAATTACAAAAGTTCATTCCCATATTGTGAATTGTAATTGACTTTTCGAACGAAATAGAAGAAAGAAAAAAATCTCTTTATGTAATACGATGAGAAACATAATTTTCGAAAAGGTAAAAGAGTCGTTGGTCTTAACACTTCCACTAAACAAATATGTATGACAACTGACAACTCAACTACAGTTTTTGGTTGGTTTTTTCTTTTCATATACCAAAGACAATGTACTGCACTCGAATAAGAACTGTATTTTAGCGTACTAGAGTTCGAATACATTGGAAAATACACGTGTGTAATTAGTTACACATTAAAATATCTCGATTGTATGAACAGGTAAATTATACGCTCTTCCATATAGCATATATGAATGGGATTAAGAGTTCAACGAAAAGAAGAAGAAAAAAATATTGTAATCTATCGTATGTAGAATGTGTGTATCTTATGTATGTATGTAAAGACATTATTAATTAATAAGTAATTGAGAACGGTAACACGGGAAGAAAAAGAAAACAAATAAGAACAAAATAGAATTGTTTTAATGCACTTTAATAATAACCATAAAAAATGTGTATTAAACGAAGAAATGGGTGCATGTAGAAGACGTTTCAATTGACTTGACGATACGTGGTTTATAACACACACACACACACAAATGGAAAAGAAAATAGAAAAGTTCTGACTACATACTCAACTGCACGGTTTTAATTATAGAGCACGAAATATGAACGTACCGGATAATTTTTATGTTTAAATTCATATCCATTGACGGTTGGTTAAATTAATAACATAATTTAACATGAAGCAACAATAATCGGTGCTGATCAATCGATGTCTTTTCGTATCAATAATTAAAATGATTTACTTCGTAATTAATGAAAACGGACGTTGTTGTTGTTCTTGTTCATGTATGTATACACAAAATACAATAAATGGGTGTAATGATCGTGGAAAGCGAATGAAAACGAACACCAGAGATCTGATCACAATGTGGCCTGAGTGTGCGGCCGTTTGAACAGATAAAACTATAAATGGCTATCTTGCAACGGCAGAAAAAGCGTAACAATAAATTCATTAATATTAATTATAATTTAACTGCCTTTGATAGCTACCGAGAGAACGAATGGTACACACTAATTTATATATAGATGGTATGTAGACGGGGAGATTCTAATAGCTTTAGATAGCATAATATATGTAATATATCTAAACCATCAAAAAGCCCTTGATTCTCCAGTGTTGTATATGAAAAAAAATACTTTTTTTTTAATATGCCAATTCCTCTCCAATGCCTTTTATAAAATCGTACGCATTCGAATATTATTTCGCATATATATAAAATTTATGTTTATATAATCTGAACTTGTTTATCTCTGTAGTATTGAATAGACAATTTCAGTAAATGAGTTATTTACAACTGGCGCCGTATTCATATTTTAATCCTTAAATAGGTTCTGCTTTTTGCGCGATCTCAGCGATCGTGTTTCATAAAAACCAACAACAACATTTCTGCATATGTAGAAATTTATGTTTTCGCATTTTCTTTACTCGCAAACATTGAAGAAATTGATATTTATGAATTTTTCCACTTCTATTCGCTTTGCATTTGTTTTTACTTTTAGAATAAATTTTTTCGTTTGTTTCGTTGCCCGTTTCTTTATCCAAGGTGTTGAAAAATAATTGTTGTATATAGACAATTATATTCATAAATTTTACCATCGTTTTATCGCAAATTTATTATATCAAATTGGTAGTGGTTTATAATTTATTTATTATTTCGTTAAATGTTTCTCAAAAATGGCTATTTAAGAAAATTCAGTCTTGGATAATATGTATTTGTTTAACGGTGGTTCAAAAACGGTAGTTAAAATTTATGATCGAAAACAATTTTAAACATAGTTTATCAGTGTGTTATAAATTATATATACATCGTCGAGGACTGACAGGCGTGTTGCATACACCAATAGTCTACAATATGAATTAAATATTTTTTTTTTAAATATGAAAAAATAAGGGAAAACCAGAAAATTCTAGGAATCAGATGAGAATGGAATGTGGATTATCTTTGTTTTCTGACTGTTTTCGTTCATCTTCTTCAACATACAAGGAATCGACTTGTCGCTCTTGGAAATAAAATAGAGCATCATGTTCACTTAATAATAATTTTCTTGTAGACTTAAAAATGTTCGGTGTAATACAATTACGCTGCAGTGTAAGAGGATGAACGGATCTGATAGATAACAATTTACACAATATAACAAATTAAATGATTGACTTGAGTTTGTAATAACATATTTCATGCGTTTACGTATTTAATGGAAGGGAAAAAAAACGAAACACTGCGAATCCTTAAAAATCTCAAAACAGAATTTGTTTGAGGCGATACTTAACACTAGGCCTCACAATTGGTTCATTGCAACGATTTTAGAGAGCTTGAAATGAAGGAAAACGTGACTGTGTGCCTGCGTATGGACTGAGATTTTGAGAACTTCATTTCTGATATGTTGATTAATGGATACTTAACTCTTGGATGAAGAAAAATACCTTTTCAGCTAGCTCCGTATTTTGTCAACAATTTCATTAATATCGTTCCCCCTACCCGTATGGTATATCAAAGTACTCTACATAGAGGAACACTTGATACCAATAACTTTTTATTAAAACTAAACTGGATAATTAATCGGTACAGCTTATAACCGTTCTGTCTTTCGAATTGAAAGTGTTTATCTATCTCAAAACATAAGTAAATTAATGGCTCTGCAATTTATAACAAACAGTAGATCACTCAGACTCTCCAAACTGAAAATGCACATATGTCATTCATCACCAGGTGAGCACAGGCAGGGTGGTAGATATATATTAGAATATGTTAGCAAAGTAGATAAAAACAAAATTGAAACGGACACGTCCATGTTCACACCGCCTAATGGCGATCTGTAGACGAGACAGCAGATTACCGAATAAAACCATTAATATCCGTTAAGTCAGAGCCAAAATGTCAACAAGTCACAACCATATAAGTTAACAATAAATATTGTGTTGAAAAATAATTAATTATACATTTTCCAACTCCAACAGTACTGTTACATGCTACAGTTGCGTTGCGTCACTAATTAATAGACCTTTTTATGGTTAGAATTTTCATGGTCAGTTGAATTTTACTTTTAAACTGAACAAAATGAACTGATCGAAACGGGACAATACAACTTGTAACATACATCATCGATCTGCACTTCTTGTTGTAGTATTGTGGCACTGTTTGTTAATTTTAAATTGAACAAAAAAAAGGAGAAAATATAGAAAAGAAATGAACAAAACAGACAGATCGGTACGAATGGAATTTAAGACATTTAGGAGCCTAACGATTTTTTTACATTCAAAAATCATTCTCGATTCAATCGATAAATTGAAATCTTATTTCGTTTATCATTTACAGCACACATTAACCGGTCACAGTGGAAAAGTGATGGCCGCTAAATTTGTGGGCGAGGCAACAAAAATCGTAACCGGCAGTCATGACCGTACTCTCAAAATTTGGGATCTACGTAGCCGCGCCTGCACAGAAACGAAATTCGCCGGCAGCAGCTGTAATGATCTAGTAACAACTGATGGATCGGGTTCGACGATAATTAGCGGACACTTCGACAAAAAGATTCGCTTCTGGGACACAAGAACTGACTGTTCGGCTAACGATATTGTTCTGCAGGGGAAAATTACATCATTGGACTTATCTAAAGACTGTAAATATTTGATTAGTTGTGTGAGAGATGACACCATCAAGCTGTTAGATCTTCGTATGAATCAAATAATAAGGAGTTTTAGGTGGGTCCAACATTTTACATTGACAGAGTGAAACGAATTTTGGTTACAAATTAATTATCTTAAACCGTTGCCAGTAATGACAATTTTAAAGTTGGCTGTGATTGGTCTAGAGTTGCATTTAGTCATGATGGTAGCCGAATAGCAGCTGGTTCAGCCGATGGTTCGATTTTCGTTTGGCACGTGTGTGGTCGACTTGAGACAACGCTAAAGGATAGTTCGTGAGTAAAACCAATCGATTTAACATTTCAAACAATTAATTGAATGAAAATTTGTTTTTTTTCTGTTACTAAAACACTGAATTTCTTCTTTCACCTACACATCACCTATGTATGCTCTATTAAAAAAATCACATTTCATCTGCAAACACACGCACTACACTAACCAAAAAAAAAAAAAATTAAAAATCAAACTGCATGCGCTCAATTATTTTTAATTTTCAAATAAAGTAATTGTTCAGTCGATCCATTTCTGACCCCGAGGTCTGGGGGATTTTTTGTTCGCAGTGTCGCCGTTACAGCAGTTAATTGGCATCCATTTAGTTCGACATTGGCGTCGGTAGATCGTCTGAAAGCTTGCACAATTTGGTCGGACTCATAAGTTACACACATACCCACAAAAATGAGGGGAAAAAATTGGTGTTCGGACAGTAATACCTCATAATGAGATTTAACTTTTAAGCGAATTAAACGTCCGATCGATAAGTGTGAGCGATGCAAAAATTTGGAAATAAATTTTTGCTTTGCTGACAAAATCGATTTTAACAAAGTAAAAACATTTTGATTTGCAGGTGTTTTCACTTGTTGGAATATAATGTCGTATAAATCTACTATTTTTTTCGCAAAGTTGTTTTTGAAAAAAAAAAATTAAAATTAAAAACTAACAGAGAAAAATTGCTTTCATCTTTTAGTCATCGTCCATGAAGTCATTTATCAAACGTCACTCATCACTCATCACCACAAGCAACAAGAAAACATTTTTTTTTAATTCTTTTAATAAAAATGCAAATCTCAATATTTAATCGTTTAAGGTAAACGTTATTTGTAAAGATTTTTTTAAAAATAAAAATAAAATTATTTGAGAGATAAAACAAAGTCTTTTGTTTTATTTAACAAAGTCAATAAATGGTTTGGTGATTTTCTGGGTAAGTAGTCCCAAATATAAATGGCTAACAACCACAAAAAAAAAAATGAAATAAATTTGTTCAAGTGGAGGTGATCTAAGTAAGAACAATGGTTCTTGCTGCTTGACATAAGACGCAGAATACAATTTTGTTCCGTATTTTACAGGTGGCGACCCTGAAATAAGTTACTCAATTCGTTTCAGCTGTTTTTCTGCTGGTCAACTCATACAAACAAAACTTCTTTTACGTCTGTATACGGAATTATCACTACCAGTAAAAAACGAAATGAGCAACTTAGTTCAGAGTCGTTGACTGTATAAGTACACAGGACAAATAAATTGACAATAAAAACATTAGAAACAGAACATCACTTTTAAGAAAGTAGCCTTTGGCAGCAAATTCCATATTTTATAAGAATGCTGAAGTGTGTCGTCTTTTTATGAACAATATGTGGGAGCAGTGAGTAATACATGAGCCAATAAGTAGCTATTTATGACAACGGTGAAATTACGATCACCGGGTTTTTTTTTGCTAAGAAACCCATGAAACCGTTCAATAGTCTCAATATTTTTCAATCGATATTAAACCTGCCTTGAACTATCCACAGTTCACATTGTGCACAACGACAAATCGCCTAAAAAAAATGAAAAATTGAAAGGAAAAGAAAAGAAATGAAATATTCTCATCATTATCGCAACATTCCAGCATTACAATTCTGATTAACACCTTGTCGCCACATTCACAACTATCTTGTTGATTATCTGAAATTAATTGTTTCGAAAATATTTACGTTCAACAACATTTTCGAACCTCATAAACACAAAATTGTGCTCAAATGTAGATCCACACTAACGAGAGAAAATGATATTATTCGTTTGACCGTTTATGTAAATATTTAGTTAACAAATCTACACCTTATTTGATCAACCATTACATCTATCCCGTAGCAATATCGGTTGGAACCCCTTTTTTATGAGTTTTTTGGCTTAAATTTTTTTTCTTTCAGATTTCATCTTCAATTCTTACTTTTTAATACCAAAAGTTTATAATGCACGTCCGTGCGAGCAAATATTTGCGTTAAATATGAGCACAGACAAACATCCACAAAAGAAATAAATGAGAAACCACTTTTCGTCGATGATGAATATATGGCTGGTTTATGTATATGGCTATGAAATCAGGTTAAGATTCTTACCTGCAAGTGAATTCGTTTTCACCTAAGCACATTTCCAAGCAATCACGTCTGGATGTGGCGGCCGCACTACGTTTGGTAAAACCAGCTAATTTATAGCCTTGCACTCTGTCAATACACCATGCTCTAGAACAAGGACGCAATCCCAAACACGATTTTTGTGCATAAATTGTGAAAACAGGAAATTGTGATTTTGTTAACGCTCCTGGAAGATAACAGAGAAAAAAAAAATTGAATTAAAACAAAATGCCGTCATAAGTTTCTCAAATAGTAAAAAAAAAATCGATAAAAAAAACTGAAAATAAAAAATAATTGGAAAACCGAACACATTGCGAAGAAAAACTGAAATCGATGTTTATGATTGTATTGTCTTTCGTTCTGATAGTCTATTATCGATCTGTTTGTCTTTTCTAACCAGTCAAGTATCATTTTTGAAATTCCTTGACAATCAATTACTTATAAATTTGCGGTTGATTTTACCGCTTTGCACAGCAGTGTTTTAGTTGTCATTGACTCTTGAGTAATTTTATGTTAGTTTATTAAATAAATAATACACAACCATTACACAGCGCAAGAAAGTATCAACAATGACTTAACAATGCCGTCCCTATTGATTTTTCATTGTTTCGTAAGTGATTAGAATTAATTCTTCGATATTTTATAAAAATGAAAAATTGGATGCAACGAGATCATGTTTCTAAAGAATTTTTCTTTTCTTTTTTTTTTAAATCTCGTTTATTGTGGATTCTCCGCAGTTTGCACACGCACACAAAAAAGTGGAATAATTTCAACGAGGTGTGATTCGCTTAATACGCCGCTTGAAAATTCGATTAGGCTAACTTCTTGTAGGCAATCAGACTTTCTGTCTTGGTCTTTTCTATGGAATATTCTTTCATGTAATAGATCAACAGACGTAATTGGTACGATAAAGAAATGTCATCCGATCGTGTGAAAATAATGATCCTGATTTTATTACGAGTTTAAGCACAAAATAATGATTCTTAAGTGCAAATCAGTGCAGTTTAAAGGATATAGAGGCATGGAAAGGATAATAAATGGAGACCCATTAGATAGGTCTGGTATGCTAACTGAAACTGTCCAAGAAATACGAGAGAAACTTCTTTGAATTCCTTCAAAGAAATAATTATTTTTTAACGACCACATTCATTCCTTAAATTCATGGTGTTGGATAATAAGCTCAATATCCCCTATATACGTTTCATGCATGTTCATATGGTTAATTAAAAATAATTAATTTCCATATTTTTTAATGGTATAATCTCCAGCAATATGTCTTTGGAAACGAAAACTGATGGCAATTTGTAAATATAAATTTATTTTAACAACCGCACACTGCCAATCAGTAAAATAATAACCGTCGTAATATCCACCACACATGACATCGCTTTTAAAAACAAATTAAAATTCAATTTCTTATCATAAAAATCAACATTAAGATCATTGCCTGGTTCAATAAATAAGTGTGGAGTTGAAAATAACTTGGCCAAAATAACCATAAACTAAACGCCGACATAAGACTTATACAGCAACTAATACAAAAAAAAATTGAATGTTCAACTGAAAGACTCAACGACGTTTCGAGTGAAACATAAAGAATTTATTAGATTTCCATCCATTAAAATAGAAATTAAAAAAAAAGTATTTTCAAACATTGGACGGTTGTCTTCCTCGCCAAACATTATTGTTTCATTTAGTCGATACAAAAGTTATTCTAAGCGCAACAAACAGCGAAAATAATTTAGGTGTATAATACATTAAAATGTGTAAAACATAATTTTGAATTGTAATTCTTTTTTTTTCTCTTGTGCATATCGTGTCTGATGGTGAATGATACTACTTGTCGGTTAAGGCAGTGAATATAAACATCATTTCACCAGATCTATGAGTTGAAAGCAAAAAAAAAAAAAAAAAATTCGTGATCACAGTTGTCGTCAATAACGGGCTGGTTTCAAAACATATTCCAACTGTGTAATATATAAAAGTAAATAGAAATTTCTTACGTTGGACGGCGAACACAACATTTTATATATTAATTGTATGGAAAATCTAAGTCACTTTGTGGTTTGCAGATTTATTTATGACACAAGTTACATTTTGTTTTATTTCAGTCGTCATTTCATATATGCGAAAACACCTTTTCAAATGACCTTCCATCGGAGGAACGGTGCAGTGAATGGAATTTTCTTGCGAACGAATTGATATTTGTGTTGCTCCTTGTTATATGTGGATGTGATTATCGTTTTAACCATTCGCGAAACTATTATTTTAAACCAACGCGATGACTGTCATCACGTTTGTGTGGAGAGAATGCGTATAACCGAAAAAAAGATTGTGATTTCGCAGCAGTGTGATATAATGATACTGGAAAAACTGCACACTATAACGTTTACCGTTAACAGGGAGTGCATTGTGATCTCAAATATGTTACTTCCTTTCTTTATCCACAGTTGCTAACTATCTACTATCAACGGCACCGAAAGAAATATGTGATGTCATGATGATATTATATAGAAAAACAAATGAAGTACAAGATTTTGTATCAAACACTGGAAGATACTTTGAACAACAGAATTATAAGATTTTATTATTAAATCGCAATGCGGTTGTCGTTTCGAATAATTTAAATCCAGACGAAATTGGAAACTAAACTACGAACTGTACCACTGATACCACCCCACTTCTTATCTGGTATTTGTGCCCACATACCATCTTATTAGCAACAAAACATTGAAGACAATTCGATGAATAAAATTTGCAGAAATACATCCCACTTCTGCATCTGCATATCGACAGAGAGCATTTAAATGTTAGCCACGATCTTGTTTGCTAAAAACAGTTAAATAGTTTCGAACAAAAGTATTGTATGTAACATTATCATTGGAAATTATGGTTGTCCTCGGGTAATCCTGACAAACAAATAACTACTTGAAGATAATCTTCCTTCCAGTAATATTTCTAACATATTCACCGAGACCACCTAAATCTCATATTTCTGATCACAAAGATCTATTCGTTTTGAATCAAATTTACAATATTTACAGTTAATATCATTCATGTTGTTACACTTTCTTCAGCGAACCGTATCTATGCAGAACAACATCGTGAGAATTTCCGTTTCATTTTTATGCACTTTTTTCGTTTCTGCTTTTTTTCTTACTGATGTTGTTATTCATATTGAAACTGAAACAAAACATATAAAAATCTGCCTGTTACCTTTAACCACACATTTGATCGAATGACATTTTCTTCATTTCCCTGCTTCTGTTGACAATATACCCTCATTTATATTATACACAGACGGAGATTGAATGTACAGAATTAATTGCATTTATTGTCGTCCTCTAATCAAATGCATTTACAGGCAAAGTGCAGTGTCAATAATTTTCAATACCAATTTTACGAAATGAAATAATTTCAAAAACATCGTAACATTCGTTTCAGCGGAATCGTGAAACACCTCTAGGTTAATTGATAATCACGGTCGGATTGATACAGATTTTTTTCCTTCTTTCTTTCGTTCTTTCTTTTCTACGAACCGAAGAAATTCTGTACAAACATAAATGCTGTATAAGCAGAGCACTGCTCTGAGAGCAGTGTGAGATAAGTTGATGGAAATTTGAACATCGTTACACAACATCTTGTTAATTTAACATTGCTACAAAAAAAAACGCAGCACTGAGATAGACATTTTTTTAAAATGCAGATACTTGTTCACTGAATGGTGGATAGTGCGGAATAAATACATATATGTGCGATGCGTATTTGATATCAGTTACAATTGCACAAAGTAACAGTTCTGTAATTATAAGTTTCAATCCATCGATTTTAAAATCGATCTATCCCTCGTAGCATTAAAATCCATTGAATAAATTTTCATAATGAGTTTCCCATTTCAATCACATCCCAGAATTAAATCGTTTTTTTTTTCTTCAACTTCTTCTTCTGCAAGAAATGATGTGTTCAATGCCATAAAAATGTAAATATCAGTCGTCAATCAATGTTCCAGCATATGCACAACGATTCAAATTATTTTTTGATACATATATTGGCAATGTGCTAAATGTAGCAGCCCTACGACGAAATAGCTCACGACTTTAACCAGCAAATATTGACTTTAGCTTTTCTATCTTATTTTTCTCGAGTTAAAATAAAAACATCTCTTTGCGATATATTATTGTGTGTGGAGTGCCTGTAAAACTCATTACGTATGCGGTGAGATATTTGCCGGATAGAGGAATTCAAACACGATTTATTTTTGTTTCGGAAAATTTTTCGTTTCTTTTTTTTTCGTATATAACATGAAAAATAACTGTTGAATGTCAATATGTCTTAACATATAAATATCTTGTAAATCTCTCGATTGTGAATTATCGATTCGAATCGCATCAATGCGTCATAATGATTGACGCTTGCAATCAAAGAAGTTATCATACGAACATTTTCGTTATTCAGCAGAAGAATTATTTTTTTTACTTCAGAGATCCGTTTGCTGGGTAATGATTTTTAATGAGAACGAAAAGTGCATTCGAATTGGAATGAGGTCATTGTTTTGGCCTTCTTTATGTCTCCAATTGACTCTCCATCGAGGTTTTATTGTCATATCGAATTTTGGGGCTGATAACATTCAGGATCTTCAAATCATGATGCTCAATGATGAGCTGCATTAAATTTGTACGATGCAAGAAAATCGAATGTTTCTGAATTTTTAATTGAAAGACTTCGATTGAAGTAGTAGAAGTGGTTTTGGTATTCGATTAAATAATCTGGAAAATTCTGGTCGGCGGAGAAAAGAATCAGTTTTCATCAACAAAAAAAGAACATTCCACTCCTGCTTTGACTTATAATTTGTTGTTTCAATGGAACGTTTATCTTCCAAGTTTTATAGTTCAACACGGACTCTTTCCTAGTTCACAAATAACGTTACAGTTTCGCGAGTTTTTTTCTACAAGTTTGCAATTAACGGAAAATTACAGAATGACTAAGCCTGTAGAGCGTTATGACCACTGGCCGATTTTACTGCCCTCGACTTACGACATGTTTCTTTACACAGAGAGCAAAGTTTTCACAGATTTCATTTTAATGTGTTGGTGGTCTATAACAAATCAATTTTGACGATGTTTACATTTCAATGATGTGAAAACGCGACTCACGGTCATGAATCAATAGCGATTTAATCTCAATTTGAATCTTTGCGCTAAGTACATTTCAAAATAGTAAGTACGATTCAAAATAATCTATGAAGAGATTAGGAACGAAGCATCTCAGCGAGACATTAGGCATAAACAAAAATTTAACTTTTTGAAATCGACAAATGTCAAATTGGAAAAGATTGGAAAAGATTTCAATTAAATCTTTCGAAAGATTTACTTCCAAAGATTACGTACCATAGCACATTTGGAAAGGTTTAAAATGAATGGTTTAAAACCACTGAAGTACAAGATTTTTTTACCAAGCGTTTTACCTTAATCGAAACAAGTAACAGATTTGAACGTTACACCGATGCTTAATCATTTCAGATTTTTTTACTAGATTCTGAAACTAATTACATCCATTATAAATGCCAGTAACCGTTTCATCCGAAAGAAGATTTCTGCAATAATTCAAAATGTTCGCCGATTCTAAATTTAAAAAAAAAATGTTTTCGCGTTTCCTAGGTTCAAATTTAAAATTGATTGATTTTACGATATTTATCGCTCATAATTTAATTATAATTTATCATTTTATTCCTCTACACCCGACACTGCGAGTTGTGTGGTAGGCAAATTATGATCGAATGAGAATAACAATAAATACCGCAATGATTGATAAAAATATTGCTCTGAACGATTTTCTTGGTGTTTTTTTTTTCGCTTGTCCGCGTATAAAACATTTCTGGTAAATTGCTTTTTACAACAACATCACCGGTATGTGTGTATATACGACGCTAAAAGCAAAAAAGTATTTATTTCGATTGATAAACTTCATGGTAATTTGAACAGAAAGATAATGTGAATTGAGCAAATATCTGTGGTACCGTACACTCTGGTTTAAATTATGTGAAAAAAGCACTAATTTTTTTTTTCTTCTATGCCTAGCAATACAATGTACGGTATTGTTGTTGAGGATAGGTAGCCTTCTTAACTTAGACTATCGCTAACGGAATGGATGATGTTTAGGTGCAGTCAGGTGAATATACATATATTTCGCATAAATTAAGTTCTGTCCGTGTCATAATATAAAAGAATTTATTCTCTTGAAACATGGTACTGACTCAATGTTATGTATCAATATTTCGTTCAGTAAAAAAATCTTTCAATTAACTGCGTCCGTCTCTCAAGAATTAATAACCTTTCGAAAGAGTTCTAAGTTAAATCGAATAGTTCAAGCACTCGTTTTTCGAACATAAGTAACTCTCTCATGTGCAGCAGATCAATTGAATGATTGGGTGAAGGACGTTAGTGCGTCCGTCCATTAATTTAATATTGCTTAGTCATATCTTACACTGCTGCAGCTTAAATTAAATCACATGAGGTGGAACATTAAAAAGATTTTTTTTTGTTGACTACATTTGATAGATTGTTGAAATTGATGGGCTTGAGAAAAATGCAGTCGGAATATTTTATCCTTGAGAACTCCGGCGTCAATAATGAAATTTAACAAGACGTTTTCAAAAAAGGGGAGCGATACATTTTGCAATTAAAAATGCAACCGATCTCAGTTTGAAATATAAAATAGAATAGAAAAGTCTTTATAACAAAAAAATTGGCTAGAACTTAACGAAACAATCGATCCATCTACTTTGCAATGGAGCGTCAATTTCAAAACAGAAAGTTGAGGCACAAAATGTTAGTTGATTCGTTTTAATTACCTGGAAGTTTATCGGAATTCGATGAGAACAAAACACACAGCCCCGTTTCATAGTTTACTGAACGACACGAATCGTTACTCTGGCAAGCCTCCAAGCAATCGGTTAACATTAATGTGCCGGGAATCGATTCTAATAGTTTTCCAGGTGCTGAGAAAACGTATCTGCAAAAGGGAAAAATAATTGTAAAAAAATTAAGATTTTAATTAAATGCCTGGTGGATGGATGCCGAGTGTGTGTGTGTATAGAGACGTATAGAAGACAAGTTAAATCATTCTGGCATAAAATTTTTTTTCTTCTCTTCCTCTCGTTGGATGCAGTTACGTAGGTATTACATATTATTTGTAACCATTATCGAGCTTACTGAAATTGTACGACGGTGTAACCATTATCCATCACTTTGAACAATTTATGAATTATAAATTATCTATAGTTGTCTCGTGGAATCGTGCTTTTAATGCAATAATTTATATGTAAGCGGTTTCCTTATTGACCGCCATTACACAATAATAAAATTTCGTAATTGAATTTTTTACGATTAGCGATAACTAGTTAGATTTTACTCGGATCTTAATGTGTTTTCTGCGAGCAAAAATTCTTTGATAATTGAACAGGGTGCGGATATTCAATTTTTTCCCCTTTATTCGTAATACCAAACATCTCACTTTATAATTATTGTAAGATGGAAATACTTTACTGCTTTCGCCACTACAGTGACCAGATGTCGTGAAATCCTTTCACCATATAATTGAAATGAAACTTGGTCTTACAAACCGATAGTTCAGCAAGGCTTTTAGCGAACATTTTGAATGATACTTGTGAACGTAGTGAACGTAGTGATTATTTGCCACCTGGCATTAAGTGGCCAAAGACTATTTACATTCAGGTGCAAACAGTGTAATAAATGAATCCTGTCCACAAACTTACCCGGTAACAATTTCAAATCCAATCATGTCTGGATCGCATTCCTCTTCAATCTCACCGACAGCCATCATACTATCAGTATTCGCTGGCGTCGACGTTGCGACCGATGCTGGCGCAACAACGGCCGCCTGTGAAACGATTTCAACGGGT
The DNA here is from genome assembly GCF_014529535.1 of Bradysia coprophila. Classification (NCBI taxonomy): domain Eukaryota; kingdom Metazoa; phylum Arthropoda; class Insecta; order Diptera; family Sciaridae; genus Bradysia; species Bradysia coprophila. The sequence goes on along the minus strand of NW_023503296.1, from coordinate 1,829,316 downwards.
GCGGCTACAGGTATTTTCGCTTCTTGTGGCTCGGTACCGCTCGCTGTTGCCATATTATCACTAGCTGGCGCTTCGTCAGCATTTGCTATGGGTAGATCGATTCGTGATCGTCTGGCATCGGTTGTTAATGTTGTTGATAATAGGACTAATAGAATGAAACTATGTACTTTCGGCAGCATTTTGATAATCTGAAATGAAGAGAGAACGATTTTTTTTATAAATTTTTTATTTAAACGTAATTCAATCTAATTAAATGTTACGTTTTCGTATTGGTTACAACCCACAACTCCAATTTCGTTATAATTAAATAAATTATTTATTTCGTTTGCCCCGTTGAATTTATACTTAATTACGCAGTAATTGAATCTTACATTATGGATATCCATTCGACATGACATTCGTTTTTGTACATGACCGAAACAAGTAACTCATTTCTTTCAATTAAGAACACAAATCAGAAATGCACTAACAAACGCATCCCACTCATAACATTTTCAATCTAATGGTTTTGCTATCTTAAATAAATCTTTGTATCGATGAAGAAAAAAAAGTATTTATTGTACATAGAGTTTAGGTAACGCAAATAACGTAAGAATCAATACTGCATGTAGAAAATTTCCATGTTTTGGTGCCATGTATCGTTCAATTTTAAAATGTTTCCTGGAAAACAATTAAAAATAACACAAACTCAAATAGACTCTTGAACCGTATGTGAAGTGTAGCTTTTATACGATGTGTGTGGCTTTATTAAATCAAATGAAGAAGAAAAAAACGTTCAGAGAGCATCCTAATATGTCGAACAGCAAGAGGAACTACAACAAAATAAGCAAATTCAATAAATTTTAGTCAACGAACGCGACATACTTTTTCCAAGATTCTATTGCTGCTTATCATAGAGGTATACTGTCTGTCGCTGAATCAGATAGATTGATATTGCATTAAGAGGTCGCATTGTAAGACTTCTGGTTTTCGAATTGTTATGCATCGTTTCAGATTTCTAAGCTAAATTTGCTAATGAAATGCTTGGAAGTTTTTAATTCGAGTCGTTGGTCACATTCTTGTATTAATAATGTGATTGCTGAAACTATAAAACAACTGAAGCATGCAGGTCAGATACTAACGACTATTCTGTTATCTTTATGGATATAATTGTACGGCGAACAATAAAAGTTTCTCTCACCAGAAGGAGAGCAATTTAATTATTGGACCAGATGCATATTTTTATACATACACAACCTGTGTGTAATACACAGTGAATTGTTCAGTTCGGTCGAGACAGTTTGCTTATACTATGTTTATATATTTCGCTCAAGTTAATAATCGCACATGATATGGAATATAATAAAGCAATAATTTGCCATATTTCGACTCCTCACTCTAGTGTGTGCTGTTCGTTGCGTTTTTTTTTCTGCAACGAATTATGCATTTTGAAATGAATAAATGAAAACAAAATATTGAGATTCCATTGATGTATAATTTCTTTAACTTGTTTTGTGCGAGATGCACTTCTGTAATAACAAATATCGCATCTATTAAATAAGTTTGCGGTAAAAACCACCGTAATGTAATATGAAATTACTTTATTGTTTCTAATACACCATCCATATGTGAATTTGTAATGCGTTTATATGGTTATCATGGAATGATGAAACAATAACTCTCCGGCATATCTAGTAAACATGCGAACGTAAAGGTTATATATTTGATAAAGTGCATATTGAGGAGTATAGCACATCAACAACGCACACATGAGCGAAAAGATTACGTAAGAAGCACCATTGAGTTCGGAAAACACTGAATGGCAAATTTCCATATATTAAACACATATAATAGGCAGTGGAAGAAACGAATTAGTTATTTATGAAACACGAATCGTGTGAAGGTATTTTATCGCACGAGATGCCGATTGTCAATTCGAGGCGAGGCCGAATAAAGACTGGTTGATGCATTTTTGGTGCGAAAAACTCATTTTTGGATGAAATAAAACTGGTTCAAACGACATTGCACACAGGTGGCGTTAGTTTCGATTTAGCTCATTGAATTGTGTAATGGTTATGACATCGAGTGCAAAGTACTTTCTTAGGCTCTAGATGTGTAATTATGACAAGAGGCTGCAGGCGTACATAATACAGTTCGTTAGCCTAATAAAGTACTTTGCACCGAGATTCATACAACGATTCATCCGACAAAGGCATTAAAGTCTTTGAATTTTAAACATTATGATGCTGAGTTGCATAAAATAGTAAAAAATACAATTCCCCTCCCTTTTTCACAACACCACCACTATTCCATGCACAATCCCTATATTTACTCACATTGGAAACATATTTGCGAAAAATTTAACAATTTGTTCTGCATGACTACGAATAGCTTAGAATTTTTATTTCAGAATTCCATAAGCGTATTAAAAAAGTAAAAATTAAATCGATTAGTGGTTTGCTCTCTCCTTCTCTCTCCTCATCTCGTGAAGTCTTAAAATATGCATTCTTTGATTCTATATATTGCATAAATTGGTAAAGTAAGGTGTTTCTTTTCATACAATACACTTCCTACCAACATTATTATTTGGCTTAAGCATCGAGGTGAAAATTACGATTCTTATCAGTTTTGTTTATTTTCCTCCATCGCCCATGCACTCGTTAACAGTTTATATATTTTTTTAAAGCACTTATGCCATGCCAAGTATTTATATGGAAGAAGTTTTTACGTTTTTAAAAGAGTGATAATGCCTATGAAAAACACTATTATAGTTACGGCCATATGAAAATAAAATGTAATATATAAATCTTGCATAATCAGTGCTTAAATCATAGTATGAGGTATGCAAATTTATGTTCTTTAAATGAATTTTTCGATGCACATACATCAGATGATTATAATAATATGCACAAGAACTTTGTGTGCACACTCGCTGGTCTTGATGAATATTTTATTTGCGCAATGCATGATTCCTTATAGTTTTTCATTTTTTTTTATTATTATTTTAGACCCATGGCATACCACAGAGGTAAAGGTAATAATGAATTATAAGAAGAAAAAAAATGGAAATGAATAGTTTGTAGAGCACACTTTTTTCATCAGCATGCCATCAGTTTTAATATTATATTATTTACTAACGTTATACATTTTGATTAACAAGCATGAAAGACGTTACTTGGTTTAGGAACGCTTGGCAAACATTTCAATTTCAATTATCATTGCTGTAGGAAATTATATGAATGTATGAATGTGTTTTGCATGGGGTTTCGTTAACTGTCTATCAGCAAACCACTTTTCATTTCTTTAAAATTAATTTTGCGAAATATAGGAAGATTTTTTTAATTTTTCTTTTTTGTATTTTCATACTTTCGCATGATGTTTGCTTGACTGTATATCAGCAATCCTTTCTTTCATACTTTGTTAAATTATCTTTCTTTTTTTTCAAATGGACGCTACTAAGAAAATTCTATTGTCGAATGCAGCGCCTATTGTTTAAAGGAAATGAAAATCACATTTCAGTCGAAACTTGCGTCAGATGATTTTCAGCTGGTTATACAACTATTACCTAACACTCGCATACGTGTGCTGTTTAATCCGTATGAACTCCTTTAACCAGTTTTGTTTGTATGACTGAAACCAGCTGAAAATCAGCTAAAGAAAACTTAGGCTGAACTTTGATTGTACAACGTTTTTCTTAAAAACAGCAACGGAAGGTGTACTTATCATCACTGAGACTTGAGAAAAATATTTATGTTAGACTCTCTCATAGAATGCTGTCTAAATTTCATGACTTTGCAAAGGCTTCTTCATTTCACATTCTTAATTTCCATTCGATCACGACTTATCATCGTCGATCAGTTCTTGTCTTCTTTAATTTAGAACAACATTGAATTGGTCCCAAACCATTACAATTGAAAAGAAAAGAAAAATAAATCAAATCGAAAGCAGAGAAAGCTGACTAATTAATCAACCAATATAAACGATTCGATTAGTCTTATTAATTAAATTCTTTTTTTTTGTGTAAGTAAAAAAAGCTGCATAACTGCACGTTGTATATACATCGCTCTGTGTTGTATAACCCATCAACAATCCATTTAACGTAACTGTTTATCAAATAACAATAACAAAACATAAAGTTATATCATTAGTATGGTCATAATTTGATCCACTTTTTCCCAATCACATTTATTTTCCGTGCACGTTTCCTGAATGATCATAATTTCTCTTTTGGTAACAACAAACGACTCCACCATCCAGTGTCGATGCAGAACCATTCGCAGATATCCCATTCATTTTATTTCGATCAGTATAACTAATCGTACTACACATTGGTAATATTAACTTACACACAACAACACATCGCAGCAGCTTTTCAGTCTTGTTGTGTGTTTTTTTCTTCAAAAAAGGTGCATTATAATGATGATCATCTTGTTTGTAAAAGATTAACAATTTTATGATATTTCGTATCGTAACATTGGCTAAAAAGACAAGTCAAAAAGCATATTTATTTGCCATTACTAACTTCTTATGTATACACCTAGTATTTAAGTGTAGCGCTCAAAGAGGAGTAACGGTCGTTTTTTTTTCTGCTTCTCCTCCTCTATATTCATTTAGTTGTTATTTTTCATTTAGTTAACCATTAGAAGAAACAATGAAATAGAGACGAGGTGAAGTGATATTGCCGCATGCAAAATAGACATCGTGTTCGATTAATGTGTTCCAATTCCCAGACCTGCTTTGTGTATAGATATGTACGTGAATTACTTTTATTTTAACCAAAGTCAATGCATTTTCTGATAATTTATAGAACAATTGACATAGCAGATTCACTGTGTAGCAGCTCTTGTGTTCATTTTGTATTTTATAATGTTACAAACTGAGTTACATTTATCTATATAAAGTTTTTGATTCTTATTCCCGAATGGAATGAGAATGGGTATGGTATATATAATGCACACAAAATCCATAGTATGGTATGGTTTTCGTACAAAGTAATAGAAAAAAGAGAGATGTGTCGCTACCGTATATAGAAAATGCTGAGAATTGTTAGATTTACTGGCCAAGATATTCACAGCACGACATTTCGGAATCGGATTTTCGAGTTTGTCTTCCTTTTTTTGGTTGTTCGGTTGGGTATCCATCGATGGGATGCAACTGATTTTAACACAAAACCGTCATCATTCTTACATTATTTGTTTCATTTTATGTACTCGGTTGAGTGAATATTGTTGGTAATATGAGAAAAAGTGAAATTTTCAATTCGTTTCTTTGAGATCGATTTTTTTTTCATTCTACTTGTTTTTTGCTTCATTTATGAATAAAATATCATCGAGAGTGCAGCACGATTTTATTACATCGTAGAAAAGGATAGTTTGTGGTCGAATAAATATATTCTCAATATATATTATGTTTCCAACAATATGTGTGCATTCTAGATCATAGAATCAGTTCATTGAATTTTAAATTGAACCGCATTTGCGACAAAATCACACATTACATACACTTTACGTCAATTGCTTGAGTTTAATATTCCTTAAGTTTACCTTTGATCGGCGATATCGGCTGATCGAATTTCATTGAACTAAGAAAGTATTAAGACATGTGATACTTTATGCAGCAATTTTATCGATACTAACAAGCTCAGGTTAATGAATGTCAACAGCAATTAGATTATAAAATCCAATTTCTTTAATCCTGACGCAAAATAAATATGACTGCTTAAAGTCCCTTCTTATCCAAATGGGACTAGGATGTGGGACTAGGATGTATGTCTTTTTACACAGAAGTTAACTTTATGACGAAAATCATATCGTTCATGAGGTCGTTATTAGGTCTGTATCATTTAAGTCTTGGATTGTGGATTCCTCGTATCTGAGAAATAAAAACCTAGCGAATGCTAATTCGAAAGTTCCATATCTCAATTAAATCTAGAGGTGCTAGGCTTGACTAACATTTTTTTCGTAGGAAAAATTATTATAAAGCGCGTCATTCGATTGGAACACAATTGGAGAATTGTCACAGAAAGACGCGAAATTAACAAACCAATAGAACAAACAACTTTGTCTTCTAGGGAGCAATTTTCTAAATATTTTGTTGTACAATCGGCGAATTTGAAATTGATGACGAATTTTGTTCCAGTTACTTTTCAGCTGATCTGCTTGTACCATCAAGCTTACACTTGTTTATAAGGTTGAAAAAGTTACACGCAAGCACTAGTGGTAGTGGTACAATCGTTTTAAGACGTAAAAAAACCTTTAGTTTTTATGAGTGGATCATCTGAAGGACAGCTGCAACGAAATGCGTCACTTATTTCAAAGTCGTTGATTGTATTGCTGGTACTTGTTATAATTGAATTTCGTGAATTTTCGTTGTCTTGCGGGCAGACAATCCAGGCCAGTAATACAAAAAAATCCGCAAAACTTTACGCTAGGCATAAACTCTAAAGGACTCACTAGCGCCCCCAATTCTTCATTTAACTACATATTGGTTCTTGGTTTGGATTCATTGAGTGGTTGAACAAGATTTTCTTAAACATTTGTTGGCTATGCTTTCGTCAAAACCAGTAAAAACGAATAATTAGATTGCAATCTTTTTTTTATTATCATTTCGTTAATTGAAAAAAAATCCATCGAGTCAAAGTAACATCGGAAGAAGAAGTAAAAAAATTCTTTATAATAATTCTCAATTCCGTAAAATCATTTTATGCGTTCGATAGGGCGTAAATACAGAAGCGAAAATATTTTTTTTCCTATTTTAAAAACGCAAGCTCGTGCAAGACGTTTAAACTGTGCAGATAGAAGCTGTACAGAGAGATGTCTATATGTATATATGGGATATTGTGAAATGAAGATTTACAATTATTATCCACCCATTAGAAGCATAAAGGTGAAAAAAAGTATCAATTAAAAACTTTTATATAGACGTTGCTTATTCTATCAGATTTTACTTAAAACATCGTGACGGTAATGGTGTTGCTTATTATTTTTTTTATTTATTCACACGAGTTTCAATTAAAAAAAACTAAGAAGAAGAGACACATATCTAGCAGCACAACAAAGACTAAAACTTTTTTTTAATGTCCGTGTCGTTCATAGTTTTAAAACCTTTGGTTAAGAAATTTATTGTCTTTTTATGTTTTATAAAAATGTTTTGAAAAAAAAAAAACATTTAGTCAATTTACTTTTCTTCTTAACAACAACGTCCATAAATTCTAAATACGCGGGTCGAAAAACTCACTTTTCATACACTGACTGGGTGATATGGTGGCTTTTTATGAGCATTGAACATGTCAGTTTTTTTTCGCTTTTGCTCTCAAAGTGTATGGTGTATAGGTTTTGTGTGTTGATAACATAATGTGATTCGCAGAATGAAAACGTACAAGAGGTTAACCACATCAATTCATCAAGTTGCTACAACAAGTCGAGGACAGTTCATAAAGACTGTTCGGTCTTTTTTTTTCGGATAAGTTGTCTTGTTATGTAATGTTTTTTGTTGTAATAAAAATTCGTACATTTTTTTCGGGCCGTTTTTATTCAAAATTATTATTATGGCGATGACGATGTCGGTTTTACTTTTAATTTTTAATAAACTTTACGATTTATGTGTGAGAGAGTGACTTACTTTAAACCGAAAGTTTTCATACGAAAGACAAATCACGAATGAATGTTATTCAAAACAAGACAGACAAAAAAACAAACAGAAAATCAAGCAATAGATCTATGTTCATTCTTCAAACAAACACCCAATTGATTTAGAATAGAAACGAACCAGATACGATTCCCATATTGCAAAAAAAAAATATAGAAAAGAAAAGAAATAATTTCGAGCATTTATTTATTTATCGTTTTGTGTACATACAGACGATAGACGGAATTTCCTCACTGAAATCATGTTACCGATCCGAACAGTATACCAAACACACAAAAATAGGTTAATCGAAAATGGATATGATAAATTTTACTGTACAATTTGATAACAACAATCGATAAATGATTCTGCGAAAATGTAAGGTAAACACTGAATCGTGACCCATAAAACTATAAGAGTTTGCTCTTGGTATTCATGTCGAACATACAACAAAAATTTCAATTTAAAACAAAAAATAATCGCAACGAAAAAAAAGAGTAGATAAGTCGCGGGTTGTTGTTGGCAAAAAGCATGACACAGTGGCTGTAATTATTTAATAAATGTATGCTCTCACAGCATGACAACAACTAACAATCGTGTACGCTGTGAACTTTATAAATTATATTCAGCGGCCTTTATAAAATAAAATATATTTCTCTGAGATTTACGTTCAGTTAGAGGTTTCATGCTATATGTTTTTGAATAGACGAACTGAACATGTATAAAATACTGTGTGTGCATTACGTATGAAATGAAAATATAAAAAAAAAAAAATTGAAAGAAATAAAATGAAAAAAAGTCGCATGGGTTAAATTCCGAAAAACTATTTTACAATATTTCCAAGTAAGGTTTTTCAAGTAAGTCCTTTTTTCTCTCTATATATAATATACATCCAAGCCTTTCAATAATATTGATATCGCCATAGATGCATTTAGACTTGTCGTATACGGTTACACACGGCTTCGCTCTTCCTAACCGCTCATCGATCCGCAAAGAAAGTAAATGCGCGTTTAAAACCAACCAAACAATTGTCAATCAATGTCTTTCGTTAAATTTTACAAAATGCGTATAACCAACTTGATTTTGCCTGGAACTCTTCTATATTTGCAAAACTGCAACATTGTGCATTTAGAACAATTTTTTTTTATTCTTTATACATTTATATAAACAACTGTGTGCAATGTGCTACGTACTAACAAAAATGAATCATTAAAAAAAATTGTTCTCATTATTTTGCAAAAGAAATAAAATGAAAAATATATTTAAAAAAAAAAAAAACAATTTTTGTTCAATAGCAAATATCTGCACACAGAATATTTCTGAAAGTTCTTCTTATGCATGTTATTGAAGCGAACGTTTGTAAGTCAAAAACACGACATCTACAAATTAAATTCGATTGAATTAATAACAGTTAAATACCTACTGCCCTATTTGGAATAGTTTATTAGCCGGGCAGACAGGTAATCTTCGATCTCTAGTGTTGTGTTATCGATAGTTTATATCGACAACTGAATCGATCGAAATTCTTTATGCATTTTATATTTTAAAATATAATTTTCAATTTACTAATTTACTATTTTGCTATATGCCAGGCACACACATATTCATATATGGAGCATTGAATTGTTGTTTTTAAATAAATGATTATTTTTTTTTGTGGTTGATTCTCCATTTCTTCTCGTCTTCTTCCTTCTCTCAAAAGATTTTTATTATTTGCTAATAAATTTCAAAATTTTAATTTGTTTCCATATTTGAATCTTCATAAATTGAGCACTCAATGAATTATAGCATCAATTTGTTTATCGAATAAATAAACTGGTCTGATGTGTATAACTCAATGGACTCGGACACAGACATTGAGAAGTTATTAATAAAATGAAAAAGTTCATTATTATGACAGAAAAAAAAATTGCCTTCATCATCATTAAAATTAAAATGTTAAGAAAAAAAAGTAGCCACATCATTACCATTGTATACGGCAAAATGTGAATAACCCGTTCAAAATACGAATCATTGTGTATGGCAGTGGTGTTGATTAAAATATAATTACAATGGCTATGGATTACACCGAAAAATGCCAAAATATTTATACAGATCTTCGCATATTTTTATTGGTCAATAGTTTGGTTTGCGACAGGAGAACAAAAAAAAACGAACATGAACTGAACATGGACCTCTTTTTTACGTGCCGGTATCATTTCTGACAAATTAAGTTGTTAAGATTTTTGTTGGCTTTGATGAATTATAAACGGTTGTCATTAAGGTAATATAAAATTTTAAAGTTTGAAATAATATTTTGCGGTGTACGACCAAATTACTATGATTAAAAATTCAAATAATTTCATTTTGTTCAGCCTAATTATTATATCTAAAATAAAATGTTTATTCTACGGTTGCTTCTGGTGGTTGAGTGGATTTTTTTTACAAGGAAATAGTTCGAACGTTATAACATCAAAATAAAGAAGAGTTGTCGCTTCCTTCGTCCAGATATGAATCATCTCGCGAAAATCAACTCTCTTAAGCAGACGATGATCGAACCACCAGTATATAATTATCGAATCTGTTACATGTGTTGATTATATGCATTTTCAACGCATTGAGGCATGACGTATTATAAAAAGACCACACCAGCTCACCAATTATGTATCGTCACTGTCGATAACAAATTGGGTAACCGTCTGTAAAAGGATTAATTGTCACAACATTTAGGTCATGAAAAAACCACCGGTTGCGTTGACCACTCACTTAATTTTGTTTTTCAATAACATCCCTAACAATTCAACTGAGAGTCAGCTCGAGAAACTGTCTTACTCTAGAGGGTCCTGATCACACTTACAGTAATTCTCATTTATGCATGGCTTTGCTAGTAAGACCGCCTACAACATTATTGTTTGGACATTGTTATTTTAACTAGTGTGACAATTCCCATTCCATGGTGTCAGCTAATTTAACCGTTCCCAGACGGCAAGCATATCAGCAGTGTTACTATCGGATCTATTACTTCATTTGATATAAGATTTTCAAGAGGTTGATTTTAAATCTTTTACTTCATTTCTTTGAACATGACTCTTGCTATATAAGATCGCTTTGGTCAGAGCTTTTCGCTGATTTCTGAAGTCTCGTTATCGATAACAGATGGTATATATAATGAAATCCAAATAGGGATGAATTTTCTTCACTCTGCCGTAATTCGGAAGAAATAACCAAAGAACTACTGGGTTTTTTTTACATCCAAATTACGGTAGCCCTGGACTGTCATCTTTGGTCTAGTTTTGAAAAATGTTGTAACAAATTGAACGTTTTGTTTCGTGGAGAAGAATGTATAATCACACTTCGCACATATGAAAAGGGATGTGTTCACTTCTGGAAATAGGCGGTTTCCTTGTTCCACTCTTTCCGCAAAACTTTGCTCTTGTTGGAATTTCCTATTTTCTACCCTCTGTTTATAAATAACTATTTCGCTGGTTCCTTCCATCTTTACTAGTGACGGAAACGATGCATCGTTTCGATTTTTTCTTTTAAATAATAAATGGAAAATTGTTATAATTTTATTGTCGATACGTGAAATGAGGATGGAAATAAAAATCTAAATTTAATCCGAGTAATATCTCGTCGAACAACATCTTTTTAACACGGCGAAAAGTGTGTAAGATGAAATTGTCTTACATTATGACCTAGAGTACAATTTAGAACTGTATTCTTTATGAACTCAATTAAAACAACATTGATTTTTTTCCAGATCTACTTACGAACACACAGTGTCTGGTTAATGCATTTAATAAACGTGGATATTTTATATATCTTGCAGCGGTTATACTCCTATGAGCATTTAAATATACGGTACATGTTACATGTAAATAAATATTCAATACGTGTAACGCATATCATAATCTATGATAAATAAAATAACATTCACTTTTCATCAAAAATGTTTTGTGTATCTCATCATCCATCCTACGTTTGAACGCAACTATCATCAAAATGAAATAATCCCATATCTATAATCTTTAATATAACTCATGAAAACAGTAATAGCTTTTATCGTTTTAAGAATAGAAAAAAAAACAATCATAAATTCCGAAACATCCATTTCATCTTCGGGAAAGAAATCTTTAGGCGATTTTGATGGAATTATATGAGTGGTGTGCATCGTATTATAATGTAATGTGTAATGGACATACAAAATGGTTTGTGCATGGAACAATCATGTGAGTTATTGCTGGATGTACATAATCAGTGAACTATTTTTAAGTGTTTGTTCAGTCAATAAACCATATTCATCCTTCAACGGTCGCGGAATAATTCCGTGCATTATTTAGAAAATTTCACCACATGAATTGCAATTTATTGCTTGTTGCTTGTTGTTCTCAAATCCGAAAAACCAGTCGTATACCCGCTGAAACGGAGTATAAACAGATAAAGCTTCGGGTTATTGCTTAATATCAATGGTTTTGTAGAGGAATAATTTGGTGTCGCTGAAATGAAATTTATTACGAAACGGAAGCACAAACCGAAATAGCAACATTTAAATTCAATTTAACTCTGTCGTTACTACGTCCGAATCATCTAACTCTGCCATTTCAACAGAAGACCTATTTTCTGTAAAACTAATATATCTCGTAAAAGTCACAACATTAACCAACAGTCAGTTAAGTCGTCAGTTCGTGTGTACTCTGTCATTTAAATGGATGAGACATTTGAAACATTGTAAGTCATAGCTCTAACAATCATAATTTCAATCATTATCATTTATTAGATGGCCTTGATCACCGACCGTACACACATATGTACATAATATGTATAACATCGAGTGATTCCACGTTCACTGATTACCATTGTAAATTGAATCGGAATGGAAGCCTCCGAGAAGGTTATATTTATACCTAATATTATTATGTAATGCATGTGATTAGCGAAAGAAATGCAAAAGGTGTTTCAATTGAAACTAAATTAATTCGCAAACTAGCGCGTCTTCATTCAATTCGTCTGGATGTTATATCATAAATTGCTCCAGAACGAAATGAAAAATGAAATATTGTATTATGATGTGATGTGGTATGATATGAGAGATTACTGCATAATATTCAAGTGCGTAAAAATGTTGGAACGATGTGTATAACAAACGAATTTCCCACAATTACGGCTAATGTATTAATGCAAAAAAAATGAACAGCAAAATGTTCCATATTCTAACTTTTCTTTTATTATCCAGTTTTTTTTTCTTCATTACAATTTGTGTAAAAAGAAAAGAACTTATTGCAAGCTATAATAATGCACAACAATTTAATACATTGCATTAATAAAAACGGTAAAATTCACTGCCCATTCCATTAGATTATCCCAACATGGGATGGTACACATTATTGATCGTTTTAGTTTAATATAATTTCGTAATGCAAAATGTTTTTCCAATCTAAACGAAATATATATAAAATAAAGATTTGTTCGTCGATCGCGCGCAACAATACACCAGAAAACATACATCTATACATATCCGATGATTGATTCTAACAATGATTAAGCAATTCGCTGTAAATAAATCGATATTTGGATGTGTATATATGGGAAATCGTCGATCAATTTTTTATGTAAATATTATCGTTTTACGATAATACAAAACCAAAAAAAAAATTTTTTTTTTGCTATATCTAACGGACTTATTACGAATGGAATTGAAAGAATTCTATTCATTTACTGAATGGACTCTCTGATGATGTGTAATCAATATTATTGATTTTGTTTACGAACTTTCCATCAAGATAATATGCGTTTGGGTCAGTATAACGTGGATTATGTTTTCAATCCGAAAGCAGCCTTTGATTAGTGCTTGCGAAAAAATTATTTTCGCTTCAGCGAATAATTTAATTAGCCATTCAATCTTTAAAACTAATTGTGGTATGAATAGACTAGCTACCTTATGCATGAATATTTTATGCTGGGAGGAAAATTACCATTAATCGTGTCCAAGTATTTACATTTACATGTGTATTTACACTAACGTACGTTGTATTTTCGCTGAAGTATCTCTTAATTACCCATTTTTTCCCCACTATTAACTTCATATTTTCATGGATTTTATACATTGTATTATCTGCCTTCAATACAAAACGATGGACGCGATTCGACTACCGGAATTTTAAATCAATAATTATGGGTGTAAGACATGATAATCCAGCCGATAAATTCACTCAGAAATTGATTGTTACTGCAGGTGAGTGAGATCCCACAAATGTTTCGTTATATTCTATCACACACAAATATATATGACATCAAAAAATAACATCGAAGATGTGGCGACGAAATTGACGCGACCTCCAGTATAGAAGTATCAAATAACATCGAAGAAAATCCATAAATATTGTGCGGAAAGTGTGAAAAGCAACACCCAAAGACATTTATATTTATTAAAATAAGTTTTGCGTTGTGATTCGTGTTTCCCTGAATAGCAACACCAACGCACATAATATAAAATATATATTTCTGTAACCACTTGAACTAATTTAAAATATGTTGAATGTTATCGCAAACATACGTCCTCATCTCGTATTATATACGAACAGTCCAGTATTATATAAATGCAAAAAACATTTTCTTCTGACACGATTATTAATAAAACTTGATCTAGACAGTCCGAAAAGTTGTCCCATCCCGTTCCATATATCTTTTTTGTTTTCTTGTTATCGAAACTTTTTTCCGGTCGAACCGACAAGTTCTGGTATGCATTTATAGGTTCTATTATACCATTTTGTGTAATAAATAAATAAAATAAATTTTATTTTGTTGCGTTAGAAAACAAAGGCCAAACGATAGATGAGGTAATTAGCTGATCTAAAACACTCGGCAATTAGTGGGTAATATATTAATTGCAAACATGTTTGCTTTCCTGGTCACAATTGAAGTGTTACACGCAACTAACAAAGTAGCTGTTTATTTTATTAAAGTGAATTAATATCTTTTCTAGCTGCTGCATAGAATCCGATAACATGAGAAGGAAATTTAATTGAAACGATACTTCGAATTAATTCTATTATGCGCAACTCTCAGTACTAAAAAAGAGGACACGCGATTCATCAATTAATAAAATGAATATCGCTTGTTTTTGCACACTTAATAACAATTAACGCAGGGTCTTATAAGTAAAAAGGGAAATGATAATGAATTGTCATGACGTGTGTGTGATTTCTGCACAATATTTACTTTATAAATGTTGCTTCTATTCACCGACTTCATTTGATATATTTTTTACTTCAAATAAAATGGTGAAGAAATTTCGTTATAGAAAATAATAAATTAACTGAAAGATTATTCGACAAGAGTAATCCATTTCAAATAAACTCATGCCGCAATGCATGGAACATAAATTACAATAGTTCTACATAAGAATGTATACTGAACATTTTTCTATATACATGCATAATCTGCGAAGTGCATATGCAACTGTTGCTTACAGACCTAAAGCGATAAGATTAAGAGTAATAGAACAAGATTATTGATCAAAGCGCGTACACATTTCCACTAAGTTTTTTTTTATTCTTCTATCTGTATTCATAAAGAACAACATAAGATGAAAATTATATAAGAAAAAAATATGTTGAAACTAAAGCAGATTTTACCGTTTCACAATCAGTGAATAGGCTGTGTGTACTGTGTTATTATTACAAACGAGAAATAAATATTTTTAAATTATGAATTGACATAAACAAGCAGCAAATCATTTCGAAGCTCATTGCTTTAGCACTTTGATTGAATCTGTTCGAATTGAACTGAATGTTATTAATGGCAACGAATCTAGTCCTTCATTTCGAATATCCTTCAATAATTTGTTACACTTAAGGTCACGTAAAGTAAGATGAAATTATTTCCATTACGGATCGCAGATACGCATTCCAACCTTGTTGTACATTTAAGTGTACAAAATAACTTGCCCATTCAAACAATAAATTCCGAGGTTATGGTAAAAATGTAAAATGGAATGCAAATGGTTTCATCATAAATGCCCGTATTGAATTGCGCATTTCCAAACGAAAGTGGCAATACGAAAAAGCTATGAACCGATTTGTGCGAGGAACCAAAGCCAATTACAAGTGGTTGATTCTCTATTGTGGAATAGCAATATTTATATATATACACATAGTTAGCTTAGCTTACCTGTTCTTTTGCTCAGTGGCTGGTTAAATCTGCAAAATAAAGAAAAAACAGTTTTTATTTGATTTCAATAAAGAAAAAAGAATGGGTAGTTGGTTGTTTTATATCATTTAGAAGAAGTGCGGTCATGACTATTAATGAGCAAATTTAAAAGATCGAACTATAAAGAAGAGCAAACTGTATGAAAATAAGAAACAACGAAAAAAAAAATGAAAATAAATTTGTTTTCGTTATTCTTTGCCTTGTTAATACATTTTTCATTGTCTTCTTCTTTTTTCTGTTGCAATTCCTTGTATAGTATACTTTTATCTCGTCTTGTAACATTGACTGTTGAAGCGCGCTCGAAACACTACTGGCGTGGTGTTCTTCAAACGAAAAATTTAAATGAACTGTTGAATATAACGCGACATTGGCTCGTGAGATTTTCACGGGTGTTAAGAGGTGACCAATGACATCAGAATATTTACTGTGAAATGGGTACCATCAACTGCAGATGGTGAAAAAGAGATGTGGGTTCATGTTGGTGCAATATCGCCTAGGTAGAAATTTGAATTGGTAATTTGCTCTTGTTATTTAGATTAGAAATCTCTATTATGCAATTTATTTATAACGTTGTGTTTGTTCTGTGCATATTATACCTATTATATACATTGGATGTATCAGTTTTTCGCTTCTATTTTTCTATGCCACTAAAATGAACATAGGTACGCTACAGTTACTTTTTTATTAGATTTACTTTGAACCTAAAAACATCTCCATCGTCATCATCATCAAACCCTATTTGCATTTCCATCGATTTTTCAGAACCGTGCAATCGAATACTTTGTTCACATCTGACATTTAATTTAATTTTGTGTGGCATTTGTCAAATAGAACAGAATATTTTTCGATCGAATGAAAGGAGGAATTCGTTGAAACACTGTATCTAATACCTATTGAATATGAATATTGAATATCGTTCGTCGAAATAAGCTTAATACATTTCAGACTCGTTTTCAAATTTCCCGCCCAACTTTCGTTCGAAAATTGCACAAAAAAGGTTTAAACTACGTGACAAAATGTATACATTCATCAGTTGTCGCATTTGTGTTCCCGGTAGTGCATTGCCTCCGATCAAATCAATTTTAAAATTATGATAAATCATGCAAACCACTATTATTTATAAGAAGAATAAAAAAAAACGGTTGAAAGAGAAAAATATGATCCAACCCATATCTAATACCTTTAGCATTACGCTATTTACTTTTATCTATTCAATAACATTAGTTCGACGGAATGTGGTGTATCTCCCGAAGGAATTTTCAATTTAGTTTACAAGTAACTGATTGCCTCTATTATTCTGTGGTATATCGGAAACTATTCACGTAGCTCTATGCAAAAACCGTGCACAGAAAAAAAAACTTTTATTCTTAATTCTTCAATGAAACCTACCCAAGCAAATCAAAGATTAAAAATTATTAAATATTGGGTAACGTCTTACAAAATGCATCTGCAGAGCCACCAGCAATATTTCACTTTCAAAAATTGTTAGTTCTAATGGTAGCACCATTAAGCTCTGATTTTATCTTAATTGCGGTAATCATCTTTTTGTAGTTGAGAAAATGTCTGGCACATAATGTAACGTTTGTAATTAATTCGAATGTTATGCCCATTTTCCAACAACATTTACTTTTTCACAAATATCAACGAACCATCGACAGAAGAGGCAGAAATAAACGAAGATCTTTGACTAGTGAGATCTTCTGTAGCAAAATGTTCAAACTAATAAAGTCCCAGATTATGGATCAATCTGTTTAAAACACTTTGATTAAAAGCAGTAACAGTTTCAACTGTTAAAAGAATGATACAATTTCCGTCTGTTAAAGGTGAATCCAGAGACAACAAATTACTAAATGAACACAAAAATGTTTCGTATTCGCAAGCAATCATTCTGAAAATGTTATTACTAAACCAACTAAACCGAACCATCAACCGTTCATCAAATTCACCTGCGATCATTCTCAAAAGACCCGCAGAGAGAGAGAGAGAGTGTGTGAGAGAGAGAGAGAGGCACCGACTACGTGATAATATAAGTAACATAGGCTGATGTATACCTAATAATGTGTTATATATAACAATTGTTCTGTGGTTCTAAGTACAAGTCAGTGTGAAGCTCGATAAGAAGTTAATAAACTTTATACAGTTTGTTTGTGTTTATTAGAATATTTTCACGTCTTTTAGTGTGTATATCATGTGGTCTGGCAGACATGCAGTGTATTTTCTCTGAAATTATATACAAATCTGTGCTTGATTTAGTACTATGCACTGTTGAATGCGAATGGATATGTTTGATTTTATTCTATTGGCAATTACTAGTAACCTTAGTTATATCATTAAGAATGCATTCGAACAATTGTTACTTTCTTTCATGTAAATTCCTAGAGAAAGGTCAGTTCGGTTTCTAAATTATCAATAATTTTATTGGTAGAGATAATGAGCGGGTGAGCCAATTATCATTATTGCACTGCTTGTATGTATACACACTACAAACTTGAATTTGAAATGGAAATGTTTTTATCTTTCTTCTACAAAGCTTGTCATTAAATTAGCAAAAAATAAAAACGTTACAGTGCAAGTAGATTGCTAAAAACTAGTTTTTTTAGTGCATATTTATGAGCTGCACCACAACAGGTTCTAGAGATTAAATCAAAAGACATGCAGAAATATCTTCAATGAATCTATTTGTACTCAATTGTGACATGTTTAATTATTTACACATTTTCGAATATATTATTCGCATTATGCCACACCACAAGTGCATTTTAATTGAATGTAATTCGGTTCGGGATCTGCAACATTGTAGAATGGTTTCTTCGTATGAATAATTTCCATCCGAATTCCTTTCTAAGATCTTTGAACCTTTTCGATTAATCAAATGACGCTGATTCAACCAAATATGGTTCTTATATTCAATAGGATGCAACAATTTTTTTTTTTTTCGTGAAAAATATTCCCACAACGCATTTGAATATAAAACATTCTTTTAATTCAACGGCAGATTTTCTAGCTGCTTCTTCTACGTAACTTTGTTTTTTGTTTTTATTTTGTAACTGTTTTCTAATCAACTAAAATAAGAACTTCTCTTGTTTCAGCGTACAACATTTCATTGTAAAATAATATCGATAAGAACACAACCAAGCGCTAAATTTGTAAAAACTTTAATTAGCTGAAGCATGTTTTTTCCGTGGCCTCTTAGGTGTTTTTACCACAAAGTTCTAATAAATTTGAAATAACTAAATGTTCTATTTTCAAATAAACATTCAAACACTTTTCCATAATGTTCCAACCTCTTGTTGTATTTCTGTGGTGTTTGTTAATTACAACACCATTCCATTGTAGCCATTGATTACACAAAAGAAATACAATATTATGTATGTATAAACCATAAGGTTTTAAGACCCACTTGATGTCGTATTGGTTCGGAATAATTTTTTTTTTTTATATTTTATTTTGTTTCAATTTCATTTTATCTGCACGTGCACCGTCACGCTCTGGACCTGAAACCAAAGTACCAGGCACCAATAGTTAGTTGCATAAAACCACTACCTTAGAATTTTTATCATGTATTGTAAATTGAAGTCCATTGCTTCGGAGGTTCGGTTAATATTTACTCAACAAATTCTTGAAGTGGAGAATATCGTTGGATTTGAAAAGTAAAAGAAAATATTTTTTTTTAAAGTTTTTTTTTTGTTGCTGTTGTTGTGTCTTTCATTTTTACATCCTTCATTCTTTTTCACTCTCGTATCTTCTTTTTTTCTCTAAATATTAATAAACAAAAACAAACAAATAATATAGTCGTCCAGAATCACAATTATTTTAACATGTTATTTATATTTGATCTCATTTTACCATAAGAATTTTTTTTACGTTAAACAGAAAAATCAAAAAGTTCTTTGAACTTTCGTTTTTACCGAATTGTTATTTGAATAAAAATGGAGAAAATGTTTTTTTTTTCTGAACTAGCTGACGAATTTGGTTGTACTTGAAAACGGTTTTAATCGGGTCTTGAAAGAGTGTAATAATAATGAATGATTTTGCTTCAGTTTTTTTTTTTCTCTTCTCTCTGTTTCCGAACACAACACTTAAGTTTTCGAATAGCTTTTGTAACATTTAAGCGATTTACAATGAAATGCTGACCTTAGATGTGTTATGGTAATTAGTCCAGATGAATTGGAATTTAAAAGATTTAATGCGTTTTAATTTTACTGTTGTTATTTCTATTGTACGAAAACACCCAGAAAATGAGAAAACGTTTTGCTAATCTGCCTGAGGATTATTTTCTTACGTTTCTTTCTTTTGATTTTATTTATTTTTCTGCTTTTTTTATTTTCTAATTCTCCGATTTCTTTTCTATTTTTTTATTTTTTATTTTCAAACTAAAATAGTTCTTTTTGTCTCTAATTGAGGCACGAATGTGCATTAATTCCGAGTACTGTAAGATTTACTTAAATTAGAATTGTCGAATCGGGGACAAGAATCTTTTGTCAATATGTCGTGTTCAGAGTGTAATCGTGAAATTTTATGAACTGAAGAAAAAAAAAGTACTTGAGAAAAAACCACACTAAGGTAATTGGACTGTGAGCAAAATTGGCACAATCGAAAATAATTAATCGTTAACACCCAAGCGAGATAATTTTTCCTTGGTGAAATTGCAATTATTGTCATTATTTGTTGCTGGGATTTCGTTTCGAACAAAGCAACACTTTCTTAGCTTCAGCTAATTTCTATTCGACATTTTAATCTCTGTCCTCGTGATGTGCTCTCGTTACCGTTCAATACATTTTCAGTCTGCAGACATTTAATCAATTTGATGGTGAAAGACCATCAAGGGCATTTTTTGTTGATTCAATTCCAACTGCAAAAGGATTCTGTTTCAGTACAATTTTGTAAAATATTTGGTACACTTTGGTGGATAAGGGATGTCGAAAAAATTTATGCTTTAAATATTTGGGAGTTGGACAGATCGCGTCAAAGGCATCAAAATTATATTGTACGCGATGCTTGAAACTCGTAGAAGAGTGAAATTTTAGCCTTTGCATTCGTCATTCCACAAACCTCAAACCAAAATATCTAAGGCGTTGTTCATTAAAGACGTCCGCCTTTATGGACAAAACGGGTGTACAGCAAAAGTGTGACTGTAATGAAGTTACAGGAAAAAATATCGGGCATAGAGTGGAGGGAATCCGCAAAATTAGAGAAAAAAGCGAACGTTATTTTTGAATGACGCCTATTCTATTGACTTTTTCCAACCGAGTGCTAACGTTAACAGATTACCAACCATCATCGTTACCTCGAAATTAAAACGGAAAAATTTTCTAATTTATTTTGAAAACTCTATATAGTGTCGATCTGGAAGTTGATCTATTGCTCGTTCGTCGATCCTCATAATCACTATTTAAAATGTAATAAAACATGCAAGCGTACAGTATGCAATACTTGTCAAACAACTCGTTGAATAATATTTTGTTGTATTTACTACACTAGTGCATCGTTGTACATCTTAATGTGAAACAAATGAAATATAAATGAAAATACGTTATGCTGTTTTCAGAGTATAACAGCAAATCAATAAGAAAAAAGAGTTGAAGAGTACAAAAAAAATGGTTTCAGTAGAGAAAAAAAAGAACAGTCGAGAGCGTATGTATATACACGTTAAAAAGACGATTTAATTAATGTAAATAAGTATTTTAGTTCGTTTTTCATTTATTTTGTTGACAATGAAAAATCAGATTAGGAAATCATTAAGATTGATAATAAATTATTTATATATTTTAGCGAAAGATAATGATGTATGCAGTTGTGCATGGCATATTTTTTACGTCTTCTCCACTGCAAGCAGTCGATTGCCTGAATGGTAAATATCATCGCACCATTTCACACATGACACATGACATAGATGGAATGTATTACAGACGCATTCGTGTTTAAACAGATTGTGTACGAGCGAATAATGTTAATAATGAATTCCTGTTTTATCAAAAAATATTTAACTCATTTGCCAGGTAATGAATTAAAATGGTATGGATTAGCCAAGGATAATAGAGAGATATACAAATAAATAAAAAGCTGTGGAAATAAAATATAAAATACCATGTCTGGTCTGGCAAATAAAGTATTTCAATTCAAGGTTTCAATTAATTATAATTCTTCTATCTGCCATCACTTTTATAAATTTAAGGTAAAGGTATGCAACGCAAGTTGACGATGACACTTTCGATGGGAATAGCCACGTTTTTATTAACTTTTGGGTAGGTAATGTTCAGTAGGCTCTACACTCCTTATACATGGTGGAACAGTGTTAATTAACCATTAATTATCGTGGCAAGTAGGAGAGAAGGACGAGAAAAAAAGACCGATAAGAATATTTTCCAATCAATTAAGAAATTACAGAAAAATTGAATTGACTCAGTCTCGATTACGAAATATCAATGACCCCATCATTCATAACATATACACACGTGTGCTAAATTATTTACAAAAAGAAAGAAGGCTACCAGTCTTGCTACCAGTAGTGACACCCATAATAAAGTTATCTCAGATCAGTTCCACACACAACTCATTACAACTTGAAAAATGTAATAATGAACTACTGTTTTGTGTGGAAGAATCAATTTCTTCCGTATCTTTAATAATAATCGAATTGGAAATAAATAAATCTAAAATCGAACTTAAATACATTTTGCAAGCCAATAACACTATTTAATGAGTCCGAGCCGTAGCTGAAGAACAATTTAAAAAAAATGTAAAGAAGACGAACGAACGAAAAAAAAAAACGTCTGAGAAATGTTTATTTGAAGAGGAAGTTCAATTAATTTTTATTACATCGATGCCTGTGTGCGGTGCGTATGGGTGTTGTAATAACGTTAAACACATTTTAATTGGAGGAGGTTGGGCCGAAGATTCTGCTGATTATTTGGAGTGCAGAAATGAAGGATTACGGAAATCCATCGAGAGAAAATGGCTAAAAAATAGCATTGAAAACACAATGAATATCTCTATCTGTATATCTCGATAAAAATGGAAATTAAATGCTTTGCGTTGCATCTACTATTACGAATCATTTAATGAGAAAATTATGTTTTGCACCGTCTTACTTTCAGCTAATTAATTTCGCCATTTGTTTCGACAAAATTAATATTGAACATTTCTATTGACAATTTTATGTCGGCGGCATGGCATAAAATCAGATATAATAAGTTTGACCTAAAAACTGAAGTGTATCGACAGTCAACTGAATGGCAAATAATTATAACTGCGATTCTTTTTTCGGTAAACCAATTTCCGATTTATGAATTCATTAAAATGTGGGATACGACTTCCTGTAGCACAATCTCCTGCATTTCAACGGTTTTTTTATGTTGCGTATTTTTCATTCATTTAACGAGATTGTAATCTTTGAGAAGCAACAGCGCTAATATGGCTAATTTGTTCATTGCGTGCGTCGAATTTTACGATTTACTTGAATCGTCGCTATCTTTGCAAACTTTAACAGATTCACAGCTAAAATCCATCCCCGATTAAGTAGCAACGATATAAACAAAATTTTCATTATTTCATGACTCAATTTTAACTTTGAACGAAGCGCATCATAATTTGTCGAAACTATGATGAGGATGATGATGATGATGACGATGAAATAAAAAACAGCAATGCGTATTCTAAAATAAATAAACTGCAATGAACAAAAACATTTATTATGCGACCACTGCAATGGTATTCATGAAGTCGTAAACAGGTTAGACGTGTTAAAATATTTATTTTAAAAAGTTCTTGATGTACCAAATGTACTCGTTATATGTATAATATACATATATGTGCGTGCACTAACTCCCAATGTCTAATAACTTGAATTTTTCAGTTTTTTTTTTCGTCGTTCAGCTAAATGCTCTAGCAGTAAGTGAGGAAACAGAAAAAAGAACATATGACGTCCAATGTAAAATGTAAATTTTTAGTCATTGTACGACGAGTACATCATCAGCTCAGCAATATAACCATACAAAATATACTAAATGTACAACCATATTAGTGTTGAATAAGTGATATTTTATGTGCAATGTGTCTGCAATAATCGAATTAGACTGTACGGAAGAGAGAGACAGAGAGAGAGAGAGAGAATGAAATGTGTGTCACACATTTTAAAATGTTCATTTGTATAAATTCAATTTCCACTATCATTATATTGAAAAATTAACGGTTATCATTCCTTTTAATTGAAAGTATGTTAAATACACGCAGTTGTTGCTATACTATTCAATAAAAAGCACACGACTACCAAATTACATTTTAGTTAATCAAATTAGTCATTAAATGTGACCAAATTGTTTTTTTTTTTAAACAAAATTTAATTTGACTTTCAAAACGACTGAAAAAGTGGCAGTTTATCAACCGGCTTATTAAATATTCATTAAGATTTTTAATTCGATTGTGATGAGAGAGCGACTTGCACAACAAAACATAACCAACCATTATGTCGGAAGAAAAATGAACGTGAGGTTTATTAGGTCAATACTTCTGATAAGTCTGTCTGTTAGTAGTTTTTAAGACTGATAGATCATTGGTGGCACCACAGTTTTTTGATTGCTTTTTCCAATTAAACGTGGTTCGATCAACGCATCTTTCTCGTTATCAGTTACGACGATGAAGACGAGCGAACAAAACAAAAAACAAAATAATCGAATATCTTCCACTACCAGTTTACACATCAAAAACACCTTGCCGGCTAAATATAAAAGATTCTTCTCCTCTCTTTCACCGCCGCCACACCGGTACATCAAGAAGTAAATGTGTGCCAATTATTTTTATTAAAACAAATAATATCTGCATTGTGCTAAATTGCACCACAATACGACTCAATACCCGATTATACCGTTGATTCATTTATATCAGATAAACACGCAAAAATCATTATTTCCATTGCACATTGCATAAATTGCACCCAGCAACAGTGTGTTGTTTGATTAATGTAAGTCAAACCTCAGTGAGGTAAAAAGCAAATCAGGTGCCGTTCATAAATTACGAACAAAATGCGAAAATCGACGTTTGTTGAACTCCCACATAACTGGGTTTACATGCAATAAGTATGTTATCGTTAACCCCCTTTCCCCCTTCCGAAGAATGGAATTTATGAACTGCCTCTGATGAAAAAAAAAAGAATTTTTCGGAAATGCAAAAGATGAACACCACATAACCGTTTACTTTTACATGGGAGGCAATCGGTGTATAGTGTGTGGAGTTATACTTATGTATGTTGTCTTCATTACATGAGAGATGTAAAAATAATGGTACCGATCAATCGTTTTTAAGTATAGATACGTATGTTTGCTGTATGCATAAAAGAACACGATGCGTACAAAAATAATATTATTTACCTTTCCATCGGATGAAAAGACCAACAAAAATGTTAGTTTAAAGAACCGGTTCATTGGGATCACCCAAATATACCGTTGACTGCATTTCTTATAATATTTCGTTTTTATTATGTCATTAATGGTACAAAATTTATTCCAAAAGAGAGTTGTGTGTGATGATGCGTGATGCGGTGATGACATCATATTAAGCATGTTGTTTCTCATGTTGTTTTTTTTTCTTCATCTTATTATATGATTATTTTCGCTGCGTTGTTACCTTCCTTTATTGTGTATTATTTCAGAAAAAAAAACTTTTTTTGTATTTTCGGTATACCAAACTTTGATGATGTGATGACCGTGAATGATGGATGCATTTGATGTTATAACATAACAATATTACAAGTTATTTTATGATGTTATCTGAATCAATTATGATGATGGTTTTCTTTATAATAATTTATTCAAATGTCTAAAAGAGCGTTTAAGCGTTTTGTATGCATTTGAGCGTTATTAATGAATGAGGAGAGAGAGTTTGAATAGGAATGGTAATAGTAATATAACGGAAGGTGTTTTAGTATCAATTAATTTACGATATTATTTTTATTTAAGTTTATTTACACCGGCTCGTTAATGAATTATAATTTCTTTTTATGGTGTTGTTAAGTGTAGATTAATTAGGAAAATAAATGTGGAATATTTACGGAATATTTTTTCTTCTACTTCAGTTTTATCGAATTGTAAATTTTATTGTACACATCAATGACCACCCGCAATACATTTAATGTGACTTTTATTGTTCATATAAAGTGTAGACACTAAAACAGAAGCTTTCTATAAAATTTAAACAAGCAAATCGTATGCTCTCGATAACATTGACAAAAATAATATTGAAAAAGGTACTGGAACATCATCAATGTCATCTATGTCACTGTTCATAACTTGTTACCTAACGTAGGACATTTCGACCACTGTCCTTGGACTTTTTACAAAAATTCTGTGGCGACACAGATACAATGCTCTGTGAATACTATACCATCGATCACACGAAAAAGTCTATCGAATCATGAAGTACAAAACTTATTCATTCGTAGCTAGCAGTTTGTGGTTAGCTACTATGAATGCGATAGGTAATGTTATTATTTGAAGCCTTTCTCGCCTCTTCGTAAAGTGCATGGTAAAGTGCAAAGAAACATTGGTCCACTGTGTGGTAACACATATTTTAATACAAAATGTGTAGTAATACTATGAAATACTCTCTCCATTTCGCCAGAATTCCTTGCTGGCAAAATTTTCAGTTTTACATGTCGGAATTTAGCCAAGGCAAATAGCACACGATGAATTTTGCGTTGCTAAGATCGTCAATAATTATGCTACGTCTTTCATTGTACTCCGATTTTTACCATATGTAGCATTTGTAGCATTTGCAAATCGCAGCTTAATTGTCAATCTCAGCAACGCAAAATTGCTCGTGTGTTTTCAGCCTAAGCACACTCAGAGAATTCAAAAAAAAAAACGATTCCTATGAAATACCTAGGTGTGTTTAAGAATCCCAAGTACGTTTTCTCTCATCAACCAGTACAATCTAAATACACCATAAAAAGTTACAAACTCTCGTTGAGCTATCTAACTGTTTGCGAAACCGTATTCGTCAGAAATTGACAAGGTAAAAACGCGTAAAATCAATAAGTTCAGAATGCTTTTTGCAAATTCTACAAAAAACAAAACTGCTCAACAAGTTGCCTATCGAAAAGATAAAATTAATTTGTGATCAACAATTTTTCAATCTATACCACCGCTAAAAAATAGTCACACTTCAAAGTCCGCATTACACCTATCTGAGACTGTTAATTTGTTTTATAAATTATTTTTTTTTTGTTGCGATTACAGGTTCATCATATTAGTTAACAACATACCTCTTTGTCGTTGAAATGGTCTGGTCTTTGAAGTAAAATCTGAAACAGAGAAAAAAAAATGAGTTATGCAAATTAGTTTTTAAGCTCGTAAATCATATTGTAAATCATGAATAGAACTGACAATTAGCCAAAATAAGATTTATAGTGTCATAGAATCGATTATGGTTTAAAACAATATCGAGAGTGTTTTTTTTTCGCTTGCGGAATCCGTCTAAAGACTAATGTGGCCAGACGTGTTTAATTATAGATTTAAATCGATATTCGTGTGTTACCGTTAGATTTGTTGAGAATTTTTACGACTTCTGCAGAAATTGCAAATTAGCGCCACCTCAAAACGAAAACTACATTATTGTCAAATTGTACAACAATTGTAGCATGACACACTGACAAAAAAGTTTCGAAAAACTCATCTGTTGCAGGTAACTTTGTCTCCAGGTAATCTACAATAGCTGCGACAGCTGTAGCGCCCCATACAAAAAATACAGCTGCGGCAGATCATGTAGATTACCTGTAGACAAAATTACCTGCTACAGGAGAGTTTTTCGAAACTTTTTTGTCAGTGCAGGTCCCAAGAATTTGGTCCATATTTTTACCTTAACCTTGAACCAACTTTCAGGCGTCTGTTAACAGAACAAATTGCAAAAATTGTGAATGCAAATGCACAATGACGAAAGCTAACGTCATTGAATTTGTGATCTATACAATGTAACAGAAAAATGTTCTGTGACACATATACTTCAATCAATCGTGGTCGTAAATATACAATAAAGCAATAACATAAAATATCCATCGCTCGACTAAGATGATGATAATGATGGCATGGCTTTATATATATACAATGAATAATACGAAAATCCGGTAAGCTTTTTCAACCACAAATAAATATGTGTAAACAAAATGGCATATTAAATTCTCGCATGCAACCTAAGTGCGTTCAAAAAATTCACTACTTCTCTTCTACTACACAAAAATTTAATTATCAAATACATCTTGTGAGAGAGTATGCCTCTATAATGTGTAACCAGTAAGTGTTACATCCGTTAAATCTACTAAATGGCTGCCTGCAAATTTTTTATTTTATTTTGAAGAATACCATACGGAATTCCTTCTAAGACGATTCAATGAGGAATGCCGATATCGATTTTAAATATTGACATTGTGACATAATTAATAAATAATAAATTTCTGCCAAGCCATAAATATGTCGTGACACCAATGTGACATTTTGAGTCGCTGAAGAAGACAAAAAAAATTGCATTTTGTCGTTTATATTGGTTGTATATTTTCGTGTCTTCACTTTACAGTAAAAAGAATCTATACATTCTATTGTATATGCGCTACTCTTTTTTTTTGTAGACGATATAATATAAATGTTTGCCATAAATTTTTCCAACGATTACTGCCTGGTTATGGTTAAACCACAAGAATTTTCTTAACAATTTCGTTAACATGGGTAAATGGTGTGTGCGTTTCATGGAAGAAGATTTATTCAAAATGTTTTTCATCATCATAAATGCACAGTTAGATCGACTTTTAAAATATGCAATTGTCCATTATGACGTTTCAATAATATAATATTTATCTTCATCAATACCTTCCATTGTAAATATAATAGAGAGAAGAAGAAGAAGAAAAAAAAAAGTTCACGAAAGAAAGATAAAAAAAAATTAACAAAATATGTATTTGTGTATTAAAATCCCATATTTTCTCTAAGGCTATTACATTTGAAAAATGAATGGATTTGTATATGAAATATATTTGCCTAAGAATGTAACTTAAAGTACAAATAAGAAATTTTCTCTCTCTCCACTATAGATTTCTTCTTTCGAGACACACACGTGCATTGAATAAACATTATTCGGTAAAATATAAAATTTGAAGAAAAAAAAAATTGTTACAAAGTCTTCAAATTGTACAGTGTGCTGTGTATACCACACATACCACCTATGCTAATAATTACATTTTTTTTAACTTCTTCTTCAACGCACATCATTTAATACCTTTACTTATAATTTAATGAAATATGAAAAAAGAAATGTGTCAAAACTTATTAAGATGATAGTTCTACATAAAAGTTTTATCTTAATATCTCTCCGTAGATAGATTCGATGCATTTTTTTTCTGCGTTCCTTAAGCAAACCTTTGAAAAATTGATTGAAATATGTGGTAGCACGAAGGTTTTTTTTTTACTTATTCTCATCTCGCTTTTTTATGCTTTGAACAAAGCTCTTTCACTGTACTCAACATTTTACATACTTGTAAAATGACTTGTCAAAAACCCCGAAAAGAAATGTAGAATTTAACTCTTTAAGAAGAGAAAAAAAAACTGCGTAGGCTAAGGTGTAATGTAGATGGGCAATATGTAAATAAATTGTCTACAAAAATACAATTAACTTCTTCATCATTACAAACTCTTTTTTTTCGTTGTATAATCTAATGTATAATGGATATCTAAAAAAAGAGTATGAAGAACATTTTCTACTTTACATTACATTGCTACATTACATGTTAAGTAACAATAAACATGTTATGTTCGAAATAAGGTGTTGAATCTTCCGCAGCAAGAAAATAATGTGTATAATTTATTGGGATTGAAAGAAATTTCTTAATCAGCCATATATATACTGGAGCAAAAATTATGGCCATATAGGAGGAAGATATGAATCAAAACGCATTCGATATGAATGGTAGACTTTCGACGTTTTTTATTAGGTAAAAAGGAGGAAATGCAATGACTTTAGGGTAAAAATTTGATCTATCCAATTTGAAGTGATCGGTTGCGCTTTTTTATAGGCTTTTGAAATTTACGAGAGGTAAGTATGATGCAGTTCATTTACAGCAACGGGAGAAGAACAAGAAGTAACAAACAAAAAAAAAAAAACAAAAAGTTTTATCATTAAACAATGCGTGTATCGTGAGTATCGTGTCTCAATTTAGTAAAGTAGAAAGAAAATGAGTTGCTGTTAAATATGGCCAGAGAAATATAGTAAAAAAAAATAGAAAAATAATCCGAAGAAAATTATTATTATACAATTCAACTTGACATAACCGTTTGGTGTACGCTCCGATGAGACTTTGATGAGGTAAACTTTTCTTGTATTATCGTTAATTACGATGTCTCTCAATATGGGATGATATATCTGGTATTAATAATAAAATCTTGATTACCGGTTGCTTTATGGGAATAGATATGAACCCTATAGTTATTATGTAATTTGATTCCTATACAATAAATGCGTTGCTGGTTGTGCTACGAATGACAAATATGTCCACATGTCTATTTGTTACCTGGTTATGTTTTAGGCAATCTTTGATATACCAAGAAAAACTAATTGTGTAAAACATTCCACACAATCTAATTACAATTGGAGTATTCTCGGATGAGTTAATTACATACGGAGTATTGGCTGCTGTTTTACCGAGCTGCACACATACCGGATTGAGATTATGTTAACGCAGCACGATGAGACATTTATCATTTTTAGTTTTACCTACATTCTTTGGATAGCGTTTCTTTTTTCGTATTCTTTTCAGGACAACTGCGACACGAGAACTGTACACGTTGTGCAATGTTAAGACGGTCAATGTAATACTAAGAAAACATAGTCACACGAAACGGGTGAGCATAATCGAACAGAAGAACGATCAACAAAAAAAAAATCAATTCTGTTATGCGTCTCATGCGATCGGTTCATTCATCGATTCAATCATTGTGATTACATTATTTTTTTTGTTCTTCTCACCCATTCCGCCGGTAAAATTTGTATATATATATATATTTCGTCGTATAGACATTGCCTCAATTTATCCATCACATAATCCGTTTTATGAATTTACTACAAAGTCAGAAACACTTTCAATCACTCCCAATCACTTAGATTGAATCTTGAATTTATTGTAAACTCATTTATGGTATAAATTTAAATTAATTAAGACTCTTCATCATCCGTCAAGACTGATTAGCATAAACAATTTATTTGTGAAGAACAATGGATGTTTTACCATAATGGAAAACCTAGTGATTCTGTGTGTGATTTGTTGCAAATAAACGTATAATTTATCAGCACTCTCAGATGTTCGTTCGTAGCGCGCTATACTTTTCTTTTTAATATATGGAAAATATATAGAGAGAGAGGATGCTCATGAGCAGCGTATTTTATTCACATCATATGTTCCGTAATGAAGGGATATTAATATGGATAAAGTTATAAAACAAAGTCAAATATTATAATTAATATTTTCCTTTTCAGCCGCGCAATGTAATTGTAACCAATAAATTGTGAAACAATATATTTCCAACTTAATTGATTGTATGGTATTATTATGCTTCGGGATGTTTTCAGTCGCGAACCCAACTGAAAACAGTTTTTTTTTATACGGATCGAATTGATACATTTATCTCTATAGTGTACACGGTGATAAAACGATCTAGCTGACAATTATTAATGAAAGAAAATTAAAATATTATTCAGCTCGGTTCACCCTTTAGCACATTTTATCCGTGTAGGTATTGTCTGCAACA
This sequence comes from Bradysia coprophila, assembly GCF_014529535.1. Classification (NCBI taxonomy): domain Eukaryota; kingdom Metazoa; phylum Arthropoda; class Insecta; order Diptera; family Sciaridae; genus Bradysia; species Bradysia coprophila. Next base: position 1,797,745 of record NW_023503296.1, on the reverse strand, counting down.
ACGTATAAGAAACAAATATTAACATCTGAATCGATCGGCTTTTGTTGGAAATTTGCATTGGATACTTTGTAGACGAAAAAAAAAACCTTTTTGCAGTGAACACTCATATATTGAATGGAAGGCGTTTCCGCGTCCGTTCAGAAATCTTTTGTGATACAAGTTCATTGAAACTTATATACACCAGTCGGATCATATTGACCGAAATGTATAGACTTAACGTAGATATTTATTAATGGAATCTATATTAAATGGGCCACATTTTAAAGAAGACGAATACCTCAAAGGCTGAATTAGCATGTTAAACAACTATTTTGCATCGCACACAACTCGGCAAAAATGTATATATCGTTCCACTTATACATATTTTGGATAGCCCAATTTATATTTGAATATGTGCAATGAATAATAGCGATGTAATCAATTGTTATTCTAGAGCTTTGCCCAAACGTGATTCGCATAATTAACAAAAAAACGTTTTTTTTACCATCCAAACTGCAGTTTTCAAATTGTTTACGGTAAGTTCCATGGGAAAACAATGTGTACTAGTATATTACACTGGATGTCTTTAACCACATATATACGTATACATATATATATAAACCAATCAAATGTCATGTTTTAAATAAGAACACATTCTTTCTTGGTTTGTCAATATATAAAGTCAAAACATGCAACAAACTTTGCGTGATTATCGGAACAAAGAAGAAGAAAAAAAATGCAAAATGTTCCAATGACACAGTTTAAAAAAGCACATGCACTTCTCGTGCATTTTATAAGATTCTCCTTTCAACCTCAATATCGTATGCAAGAAGTATCATTCTTTTGCTAATATTTTCTGCACACACTTATAATTCTATTGCACATACACACAGCATTCACATTGTTTGTGGATCGTAAATAACAAAATAATTTATATTTGTTGGTTAATTCATCCGGTTTAGTGGTAGATCTTCTTTCATATAATTTTTTCTTCTTCTTTTTTCATATATTTTTTTTTTCATTGTACTTTGCAAAACGATTTGCCGTGTGCTTGCTGGTTGCTAATGATTATTATTTATGTACCATATTTTTATTAGCGTAAGTTAATGTCAAGTGCGAATTCATCACATTGTGCATCATCATTACAACAAAAATATAAAATATTTTATGAATTGTCCTAGGCATATAGCATGGTTATATTGACTGTGATGAGACGACCATTTTAAAATATATGGAATATTTAACGATACAATTTGTGTTATTTATAGAAATTGTGTGTGTTTGTGTCTTTTCGCTTGTTGTTCGATCACAATAATAAAGTCTTTTGTAAGAACCATATTTATGGACAGATTAAATTGGAACTATTCCGCGAAGTTCAACAGTGAATTACAAATTATTGTTTTTTATTCTTCCTTTTCCTACCATTCAATTTTAATTCGAAAAAGTGTAAGTTAGTAATAATAAGAAAATTACATTTAAAAAAGACCGGTATTTGCATCACTTGTTTATTATAAATTGGAAATTTTCATTTCATATTACTGCCTCTATATCTGATGACACATTCGACATTAATTCATATAATTTACTTTTATACCCCTCTTCGTAATAGTGATTGTTCACAGACATCATAAAGTATTATTTTTTAGATCCATAAAAAAGAACGCTTCCATCGAGCATTATAATATTGAACAATACGATAATCTCCATTTAATGCCTTTCGTATAAAGGCTAATTTACAACAAGTCATAATCACAGTTGAGAGAGTAGGGCTAATAAAGTAATTAGTTCTGCATCTTCTACAGACATTTTTTTTTGTATTATATTAGATTATCATGCCGACATATAACTCCTAAAGCAAAGTCATTTGGTTGTGCAAACTGAATCGGAAACCATCAATTGGTCCAAGTGTCGGTTTAGCGCATCAGAATTGCTATTACGCTGAATGATAATTCTATTCTAACAGCCAAGGTATTGTTGAAAATCGTTCAACATATAAAGTTCGGGTGAACTTTTATAATTTTATTATTATTGGACTTGGGTAATAAAACCTTTCACTGATGGTTCTATTAATCGAAATGTTATTCGCATATATATATATATCCAATTGAGTGATGATAACTGATTTGCAAAATTTTAATTTATTTCCGAATTCTGTGAGTCTAGGCGCTTGGGGGCCAATAAAAAAGTTCACAAAACGGAATCTATGCAAATGAAAATTAAAACGCAAGATGAGTTATTATTACTGTCACCAATAAAGAAAATGTTATTCTGATGGAATTTCGCACGAATATATGGACGACAGATAGCAAGTGCAGCATCTCTCTCATGAATTACATTTTATTCTGAAGTGATTATGCAAAGTGTGGCATAATAAAATTCATTCTGTTTTTTTTTGTGAATGGTTGAGAATTGGATGGGTGGAAAAGCAAGAGAATTCATATATAATAGTAATTATATATATTTATTAATATTAACATTTTGAAGAAAGATACAGAGCCCAAAGAAATTTATTCAGAAATTTTACCGTTTTTTGTGTGTGGATTTCAGTGGTAATTTTTGTTGTTAATGTTATAATACTTTATTAGTCGGTTATGATATGTATCATAATGGAATATAAACAAATACAGGAAGTTTATGCGCGCTCATATATATTATTAAATATTGTTTCCAGTATTGTATTCGTAACGTATACACCCATTATGATGAGAGAATTTCAGAACTATTCAAATGGTCTATGAATGTGTTCTTTTTAATGTATTTTAAGTTCTGCTTTTTTTCATACAGATATCTCTCGGTTGCGAGTACATTAAAATGGGTTAAATGATGTATACGTAATATTGCGAATTTTAATATTTAGGTTAGTTGTGATTTAACTGTATACGGCTTTTGATTAATTAACATTAACTGACTGGTTAGAATTTACGATGACTGAATGTATGCATTAGCTTAGAAATTCTCTCAACCATAAGACTAGTAGCATTTTGATAATATCGTTTTTTTTAAACGTAAAATGACCTAGGTAATGAATTTTTGCAAGATAATGTCAGTACCTGTGGAGTTTCTGAGATATTATGGTTTGTTCGGAATCTGTCGACCGTAAAACACTTGAAATTTTAATTCGATCATCTTTGTTTCATTCTTCTTCTTTTTTTGAAGTGATCGTGTAGGTAAATTTATTGTTTCACTTTGCAAGAGTAAGTGCATCGTTGGATATTGGTTTGGCAAGAATATTTTTAGACTGACTGATAGTTATTTACTCGGCGAAAATATTTTCTATGTACTTTTGGTCGGTAAATGCAATATTCTGAGGACATTTTTCGCATTTACCGACCAGAAGCACGTAAAGCACTGTAACCGCTAACGTAATGTACTATTTCTCACTAGAGTTCTAGAACTGAAGTTGAAAAATACGGAATGAAAGCAACCTATTTCTGCATTTCATATTCATCAGATCTTTGAAGAAATTGGTTTGACACTGTCCCTCCTACGATATACATGAAGTCTATGTAAATATATTGTAAAAATTATCAGACAGAATTTATAAATGGCTAAAAAACTCAATGACAAATTCATTCGTTAGGTTTTAGTGACTTTGATACTACGTTCCAATTCGATCAACTGTATCGGTCACTTCGTTCGCTCATGCATCGAATCATGTTCATTCCATAATTGCAATTTACTTAAAATATTATCATTCCAATTGTTGATATATGTGGTACAACGAATACATAAATAAAATGCGAAAAATTGCAAGTTCCGATTAAAACGTTCAATTTACACATCAAAGTCAATTAAAAACGCATCATTCATTTCAGTGAAGGGAAAAAAAATGTTCAACAAATTTTTGGCACCTGATCATCAATGTATATATCTTCATACAACCGCCTATTTATCGGAATTCGATGAATCCACATTTTATACAAAAGATGCGTGGTTAAATTGATCGTAATAAATCAACGAAAAAAACGCCACATCAATTTATGATCTTTACAAAAAAAAACATGAAAGTTACTTTGTCGACTAAAAAATGCAAACCAAATTGAAATTTTATTTTGGTAAAAAAATAATATTTAACATACCTCCGACACTATGCAATAGAATTAATATTCAAAGCGTAATGCTATAAACCGAACGAATCGAAACATTGTATTTATGAAATACACGTTCCTGGCAGCACAAATGGAAATATGAAAAGACATGTACAATGTTATGAACATCTTTTTTTCATCAATACTTCGGATATATCGGATAAAAAAAAATTCTTACACGCGGGTATAAGCGTCGATGATGACGAAATATAAACTTCAATAATATCCGACATTAATACATGTTCTACATATTACTTTCGTGTGACTTGTGTAAAAGAAGATGAAAAAAAAAGAATTCGTATGGTGTGAAGTTGAAGATATACGGAATTGAAACTGTGAATCTCGCATTTTAACTCATTAACACATATTTTTTGTGTGGAAATATTCTTTAAGCCCAGTGAGATAATTATTTTTTTTTTCTTAATGTAATCGTATCAGCAAAATAAAAAACAAATTAAATTAAATGGAAATTAAGTTAGACTCAGAAAATTTGTAATTATTTTTTAAATTATAAATTTTTTTTAAGTGAAATTGGATCAAATTCTAGGTAACCACTTGCTTGCGTATGAAAGTTTCTTTTAAACCTTCATAGGCCAAACATACTACTGCGACTTGAGTTTTTGATTCTTCTATAGTTATATAGAGAAAACTACGTTTTACATTAATACGCAATTCAGAAATACCATTTAAATAATTTTGTTTCCCGACCCTAGAGTGGCTTATTACTACCCAAGAGACTTTAAGCTCAAACGCATGTGTTCGTGTGTTTATTAACTTCGGAATACGTAAGGTAACTCTACTTTTCTTCTTTTTATCATTTTTTATAAAAAAATACATCATTAGATCAAGCCGACAGTGATACAATACTGTAAAAATACTACACCAATTTGCTAACGAACAAGTCTAGCGAATCATAGTTGAAATGAAATTTCAATTCGTCACCAAACTTGCTTACTTATAGCCAGTTTGTATTAAATTTTAATTCTAATTTCTTTGGTTCTGAAATTTCTTAAATTATTTTTGAATAAAAAATAGCGCGTTGGATGTGCATATAACTTGAAAAGTATTAATTACTATCATGATAAGACTGCAACACATTCAGATTGACTGCGACGACGGTGTGGAATGTAACATATGATAAAGTTATTTTCCGATAAATTTTTTTCTTCTTTTTCTCTTACAAAAAAATAGATAAAAAAAAACAGAAAAAAAATTTCCCATTTCAGCGAAACGGTAATTCATTTTTATTTCCAATAAACTTTTTCGATATTTATCATAGTTTGCAGTTATGATCGACATCATCATATCAGCAACTCGGTAATGGACGGCATCCGGTGTAAGAACGGATCGCTTTTACGATCGAAATGTATGTAATTCTACATGTAAATGTAAATACTGTTATAATATCTCATTTTTTTCTCTCTCCAGAATTGGAATAAAAATTATCTAATGAAAATCACACTTCCTTATTGTTAAATCATAAACACTAATCCCAATCCAGCGCATTATAAAAAAACATAATAATAAAACAATAATGCATTGTGGCCCCTCTACGTTAGTATCCACATTAAGTATGTATAATTTATTACTCAGATCAGCTATATAGCCATTGATAGCAAGCAACATGTATAAACACCCTATTAGTTGTTGTAATGATAGTATCCATCAAAACTGATGATGCTGAATTAACCTTTCGTTCGGTTAAATTGATTTCGCGGCAAAAAAAAATTGAAAGACATCAACCTGACCTAAACGAACCGAATAGTTCAAAGATTATGTGTTCACAATAGGTAATAACCACACACATGTGATCGTATTCCCTAACATGAGAAATTGATAGAAAGCTAGAGAAGAAACACAAAAAAAGGAAATCGTCACTACATCGTCAGCTGATGGTGCATTGCAGCTGAATGTCGAGCCATTTAACTCAATATATCGGACCATTATATCTAAATTGTATTTGAACCTCTATGCATGTCATAAAATATGTTTTACCGGTGTGCCCGTATTGACCAATTGATCTTGAGTATAGGAAACTTTAAGTTTCCGTAAAAAGTATTAAAATGAATTTTTGTTCGTTTTTTTTTTGTGTGTGTGTGTGCATATAACATACATATAATCGCCACATGTTGAGACCTAATATAATAAACCCATCGTGTAGATGCAATGAAACATAATGTGTAAATAATCTATAATATTTTCGAAAATTTTATATATTAGCATCGTATTAACTTATCGGCTTATAGGCGCATTTTCCGTAAAGTATAAAAGAAATCGATATGCTCACCATATAATAAAATATAAATAGAATTTCTATATGGGACACAATCAGATCACGTTCTTTCCATGTAACCCAACAAATATCTATAATTTGCTCGATTGCAACGAAAAAGAAGAAGAAGAAAAAAATCGGAAAATAAACTTTTACCACAAATGAAAAACCAAATCTAACTCAATTTCTGTTTTTATATATGGGATATTTGTTGTTGGTTTGTTCATACCAATTTTTTTTCTCTTCTATTTTGTGCATATGAAACACGTGTATAATACCTGAATTTTATGTTCGGTATATCCTACTTTTTAGTCGTAAGTATATAAAATGAAAATAAACGAAAAAAAAAGTTTTTCCATTTTTTTTTTTCTTTCTCTTACACAATCTTCAAAGATCCAAAATAAGAAAAAGTCGTGATTGTAGGAACTATATTCGAAAATAATTCTTTACTGGAAAAACATGCACAATACAGATGAACTTCATAAATGCAACAATGTGGTATTCAACATACCGTGTGTAACCTGAGCCATACATCAAATATCACACGAATAACGTTTAAATTGAATTTATATATAAATATCCGTACGTATGCATAAATTTAATACTATCATGTGTGTACATGGTGCCATATTTTTTCTAACAATTTTCAATTACTTTATATGGAATTTTGTGTGAATTGATATTCATTTTGGCGGTAAATGTGTTCATGTTCAATGTTAAGTTTTTATGTTTGGTGTGATATTCAACGTTTTCAAACAACAACAGCAACAACAAAAGTATGAACGAAAAATGAAAGATTTTGTTCTAACGTGGAAAGGAAAAGCAGTTACCTGGTTCGAACAAATTAAATTTTATTTTTGTTTCTTCATTCGTTTTCGTACACGGGGTATAATTTAAAAATCTTCATAATCCAAGGATTCGTAATCAATGTCGAGAAAATTGTATTGCTTCATTTTCGTTCATTATTTTACCAGAACTCCGCCTATTATTTCTTATATTATAACGATTACCATTTTAACAACAAACTGTTCAAAGCGATCAGTTGATCAAATAACTACAAATAACTATAAATTATACTCAGAACAGAATTTACGCTAAGCGTTCTGTGCAACTCTTCAAAACTATAAATGTTTCGTTCATAACATACACTCATATCATATATAATATATGTAACGAAAAGAAACAAAATAACACTTACACGAGGAAGAAGTTTTATTAGAGTTATGATAGCGATGATGCATAAATTTTTGATTTGTCTATTTACGTCAAAAGTTTACAGAAGATTAAAATAATAATATAAAAAAACTTTGTAATCATTTATAAACTGTAATAGTCTAAACACTGACCGGAAATGCATTTGTAATATGATTAGGTTTTCTTAATATCCCATACACACACATATCACTTTATTCAAATGTGCAGTCATGGCGCTAAGAAAATGTATTTGAAAAAATAATAAGAAAAAAAAACGCAGAAGTTGGACGTTATGAAACAGAAATTTTCATATATATATGTGTTTTCTCACTTTCTGCCTAGGTTTATTAACCTTGGAATATTGCCTATGCGTCCGCGCACATAGAGATGCAATAATTATTTAATCAAAATGAACAAGTCTTCTTCAACATTTCAATAGTTTAAGTACTTGCTGAATGTGAAACATTACATCTGTATCTACGTGGAAGGGTGTAACGTATATATATATGAAGAAGAAAACCTATAGATGTGCACACATTTTTACAATCATAGATATAGGTATGAACCGAACGATCAAAACGTATATATACCATACAGTATTTACACGTATGGTGTATATAGATAGATATATATATATATATATGCACAAATAATTACACAATGAATTATAAATGCATACCTAATGCATATGTGAATTTAAATTATCATACGTTCTGGTAAAACCATTCGCGCTTGAGTCCATATATACGAAAAGATTCATCATAAATAAGTTAAACGTAATTAGTTTATTATTGCTTTTGCGCAAGTGTTAAAATTTTATTTTATTTGAATCGATCGTTTGTTATTGGAAATCATTCGGTTGCGTTTTGCGATTATCTTCCATCAATAGATGGATAGATAGAAAAGAAGTTGTGGTGTTGTGGAATAGAATGAATGTTTTTGTTGTGCTATTGGGTGCTTGGGTGTATCACCATTATTAGCAATAATAAAAAGTTATTACCGAAAGACATGGATAAATAACACATCATACTATGCTTATTAACAAAATGTTTCGCATAGTAAAAGTTTTGTGTGAAATGCTGGTGCATGTGAACCTTTTGTATAATTCTACTGTTTATGTAATATAAAGTGTGTGTATATATGGACAACAAAGAGGTTTCACGCTTTGTTGATATCTTTTGTTTTTCCCTATTATTTCTCTTGTTTCTTCCGCAGATCTTATATTATGTTTTTTAATTACTGAACCTACATATAAATGTGATGGTATTATGTAAGGGATTTTTAATGGAACAATGTTCGTCAATGTGGAGGCTATCATTATGATTCGCTTTGGTTGGATTTGTGCTGGAAGTCAATGTTCGATGTCTATTATATTTTCTCGAGTTTCTAATTTTTAATTAACATTTTCGGCAATTTCCTTTCTTCATTCAAAATTTAGATTATCAAAAGAAATTCAGTAATTTTACGTCTATAATTAACGAAAAATTCGCAACAATATGCAGAATTACTGCGAAAAATTATCATAATGCTACTTGAAGCTCAGGTGTCCATCGTTACCTCTTTGTGTAATTACAATGTAATCATTCTGTTCTTTTTTTCACACCTTTCCGTGTACAGAAATTTGAATTTGAATAATAATTTTACAAAATTTCAGATTAACATTACTAATAACACATTAAATTACACGTACAGCCCACCATGACTTTTATATGCACTATACAATTACCATTAAGTATAGTCATTTACCTCAAATTGTCTTTATGCCAGACAAAAGTCAAACCAGATTTTTACTTTCGAAAATATTCTTTTATATCGTCCAAAACAAAACAAAACTCTTTTTCGACCAGATTCATTTTCTTCATTTGACCTAATCTAAATTTGAAACAATAGAATTTTCTGTTGGACGTTGTCTTTTTTCGGTTTCATGTAAAAAAAATAAAATAAATTTTTTCGTTGTGTTTTGATAGCACAATAATAAAAGACAACCTTATTCCGATGTGGCTTAATACAACAAAACAAAAATTCAACTTTCTCTATAAAATCTAAAGAATGGAAGTATAAAAAAAACCACATTTTTGTTATACTATCAATGAAATGACAAAAATATTCGCTATTCATATGGTGATCGTTCAATATTTCGTGTGTGTAAGCTTTTTACATATATCATGAATAACCTGTAGACAAGAAGTTATAGTAGAATAATAAGGTCGATAAACAGTAATGCCGCCCATATGTATATGTTCATCGAATAAACAACTATCAGCTCTACTACGGTACGGCATAAATGAGAATATGAACCACGCAAAATTTTACACAGCCTTCTGATAAAGTAGGTATAATACATAAAGTAAATACGCGAATATTATTGAATGGTTTTGCATACATAATAGATATAGAAAAGAATCCACTGCACACAGATCTCACATGAAAACAAACATTTCGAACATTGGAACTATAGCAATGTATACAATTCCATAACAATATGTGTTTATATTTGAGATTATCGATTTATTGAATCAGTGACATGCTATGGAAGATATAAATCTATAAAATGTTGCTTTTATTGTAAATTCGATGTCAAAGCTTTGGTTAAACGATTGGATAAATTGGGTTGATCAACTTATGGACTTATTTAGTAAGTAAAATATTTTCTCATTTTGGTATCAATAGAGGTCATTAATACGGCGAATATTTCTAATTAGATGACAGGAATTAGTTGTTCATATTGAATTTATCAGCAGAATTATTAAATGGATTGCGAAATGTTTATAGCTTTTTAGAGTTGGTTTTAGAGGAGGAAACGTGTTGTAGTTGTATACCCGACTCCCACGTTAATTACACATTTATTTTTAGGTGAATCGGTAAGTCATATCTGTGTCTGAGTCAATTAGTTTATTTTCCATTATTTTGTTGTCTGTGGATTTGCTTTATGCGAAAAAAGAAACGAAATTAACTCGGTTGGAGTCAGTTAATCACTTCTTTGTTCTGTGCTTATTTCGGACACTTTATGTTGATTAAGTTAATTGCTATTGGGTTAAATAAACCCGTATACTTCATCAGATCAAATTTAAATTTATTTTCAGTTTTGGCAGACCGGTATAAAAACTGCGACAAAAAACTACTGCAAATATTTAAACGAACATCTGTTATCGACATTGACGATAAAAATAGCCGATGCACTTGTTTTGTCTTTACCTTTATGATAAAATGTTTGTTAAATCACAATGAAGTACAAGATTTTGTATCAAACAATCGGCGATCCGTAAACGAAAGAAGTAACCGAACTCCAGAAAGTTAACAAAACTCCAAAGAATGTTAATGAGATACGAAATTGATTTGATAATTTATCAGAAGCACCACAACCTCAAGAACTTTTTGTTGTTACACTTGGAATAACTGCAAAGAATTTATGGTCACAATTAGTTGATTTCGCATAAATCTATTGTTTTAAGTTCCGTCTTATTTAGCACAACTAAACGATCCGATCGACCGTAACAAATTTACAATTAAATTAATTCTTGTCGTTTTTGTCATTTGATTTTATTTTTTTTTTTTGCTTGACTCTTTGCTCGATTTGGTACGGCTGAATTGTAGAGCATATTAATTTGTTGAATGAGAATATTTGAGGAAATTTGATTACAGAAATGACTTTATAATTGTTCTTAACCAGTAAAAGAGAAATTTTTGTATTATTAAACATTTTTTTTTCCATTAATTTAAATAGCCAGCCATCCATCATTGTCTGCTATCACTGAACGTAATTGCTTCCTTGTTTTCCCCGAAAATAATCGAAATTTATTTTCAATTTTGAATGTAAATTTTTCGAAACCAACCTATTCTGTTTGAAGATAATTTGACCAATTATCGGAAACAAAAGTCATGAAAGTCTGCCATACGCGTTTCCATTTTACTCTACCATTGTGATGGTGTCATTATTTTGTTCGATTTCAAATTAGTTTCAAATGAGCCTCAAACACAACATGTATGCCGGCGCTGTTAATGCAATGACATCAATTCTATTTACAAAATTTACTGGTTCCAATCAATATTCTTCGAATGGAAAAGAAAAAAGTGTATTGAAAGTTGCTTGACTTCAACGGCGAGACAAAAAACATCTTTGAATAGTTAAAGGCTTTTGTCACTCATAGTCAAACATTCACCATGTTTGGTCAATTAACATAATCGTCTAAAAAAATCTTCGGTTTTCATTAAAAACTTGCAATTTTAGTAAGACACACAATCTAACATGTATCATGTCATAACCTAGATTTTCGTTCTGCGATGCTTTGAATATGAATTTGCAGACATTTGTTCATATATGTGAATGATTCTAAGTCGATGAAGAGAGCGCTTGAGAAACCATTGTGTGTTGCAAAAATTAATGTGTGTCAATTCGACTTCCATGTATCGAATTCATAAGAAAGGAAAATTTATTGAAATTTTACCCAGATTTGTGTAAAAGAATGATTGTCTCTACACAAAAAAAAGAAGAAAAGAAGAAGGAGGAAAAAAAAATGAAATTTCATGTCTGTAAAAGGTCAATATAAAATTTACCTCTCTTATGAACCCGCCGTATACACAAAACCATTCAAGAAGAATCAAATCAATAAGTAAATAAATAAGCTACCAATCACTTAATCATCGCTATTCAACACTTAAATTATTTTTCGTGTACAACACATAACGACATAATAGGTGAGAATGAAACCCATCAACTATTTTCGTTTATTTCGATTTTTTTTTTCATCTTAACATTTTAGTTTTGTTTACACTTTTGATTCTCGACTTGAAAATATTACTATATTTTCCGTACGTGTTATATGCTATTTTTTACAGTTAACCCAAACCGAAAAGAATCTCCAGTATCGTTGAACGAAAAAATAACACTCAAACGCGGTAAATTTCGGCACGAATTTTTTATTTTATTTTGGATTTTTAAGGAAAATTTTATTTGTCGTTTATTTTGCTAAATAATATTTATTATTGACCGAGAATATTTAAAAAAATTTACTGTTAAACACACAGTGACGCCCCAGTCATCTCATGAACATGATCTCATCAAAATCATATTCAAATTTTTTGCCATGGAATATGTATCGAGAATTAATTTCGTGAATCAACGTGACACCATTTTCAAAACCGAACTTAATTCTTAATTTGTGAAAACTTATCGAATTTTATATGCCTGTCTTTATATTGCCATTACGGGGGTGTTGACGTCATTTCGGTCAACGAGTGTATCTCATTTCCTTTCGTTTTAAATACGTTGTGATTTAATCATTTGCTGTTTAAGCAAAATGAAATGATTAATATGATTACAATGAACTCTTCTACAGTTCGGAAATAAGAAAGTTCGAGTGGCGCTTCTGGGCTGTAACTGCGAAACAATTCAGTTAGAAGTTAGATCCGAATTCCCTAAAAAGTTTTTTTTTTATTTTATTGGACAACTAGTTAAACAATTTTATGTGTGGTACAGTTAAACTTCCATTTAAGTCTGAAGTCGATTTGTATGATCTTCACACAAAGATTTATTGGCTGTCGAAATAAAATATATAAAAAATATATTCGTAACCCTGGAGCTATAAATAAATTATTTTCAAATTGAAATTGTGAGCCGGACAGTATTGTTTGACGATTACATTTTCTTTGAACGAATAGCTGTAAATTTTTGCATGCAGCTGTAGAAACATTTGCTTTTTTTTACGAAGGCAGGGACTTCTAGTTTGCATACAAAATATATATTTTTAAATGTTTAAAGTTTTAATGGATTACGATTATGAAGAAATGATTGCCATTAACAGACTTAAGAATTTTTATTCACCAAGATACAACACTTCCAATTTGATTAAATCTGTTTAGTAGGAAAAAACCAAGATCTACCAAGAATTTCATATTGAACCACAATTTTTTTTTTCCTAATCAATTCACACAACAACGAAAAAATAATGTAATTTACTTTTTGCATGATTTTTTTTTCTCCTCTCCATTTGCCTCTTATATTATATCGGTAATTTCTGCTTGTCAACATTAAATTTAATTTAATTTCACATTCTAGTGGTAGACGTTCAATCATCCATGAAATTGTAAAGTAACTCTGAGGTGTAAAATTGAAAATAAAATAAAAATTTCTCAAGAATAAAATGCCCGTTTTTCGTGTAAAGCTTTACAGATAAACTTGGTTCATTGAAGAATATTTTCAAGTAAAATAAAAATATTTTGATTGACCTACATATGTTTATTGTTCGAAAAACGGAAGCATTTTTTTTTTATTTTATTCTCGTGTTCAAGCTGTAAAGGTCACATAGATATTAAATGGAAGAAATTACCGTGATTTTTATTGTTGTTGTCTGATAGGAAAAGAATCAAAGTTTTGTTCAAATTCCGAACCGAAAATTATGCTTTGTTCTGTATTGGAAATCGGTTAACGAATGATCATTGATGGAATAAACATTTTAAAACATGAAATATCAGGTAATTTGGTTCAATAAACCTGACGTGGAGCATATGTTCGTTCCATTGGTAAAAAATGTTCTATCAGTTTCCTATTTGGCAATAAATTCTTCAATTTTTTATTTCATAGTTAAATATATTCTAACAATTAAAACAATCCAAGCATAACTCACTAAATCAAATGTACGTATGTGGCGTGCATGAATGAAACAATTATTGCTGAATGTACGGAATGGTTTTCTTATTACAACAAACTTGGTTCGCCTTTTTTTATTCATCTCTATTTTGAAGAAAATGTGCGAGAATGGCTATACTATTAGGTGTATCGTATCAAAGTTAACTGGTATACATAACATTTATTAATTGGATAGATATTTTTGCTTGAATTTATTTTTATTACAATGGTAAAACATCGAAGTTCATATGAAAACAGTCCATACATATATGTACAGTCAATATCAGCAGACCGCACACAATATGTTCAGGTAATTGGTCACATTTAATTGTGATTAAATGTAGATGTTAGCTATGGTATATAAATTTAATTGATTTAAATTGAAAAAGGTCAGAGATTTATGTTATGTTTTGATAGTTTTTGACTATTATTATGATGGGTTTGGCATCGTTTCTAAGTAATGTGGAAAGCACTCGGGGTTTTTTATTTCGTTTGTGTGTGTTGTTCTGTGCGGACTAATTGATGGATACTTTCGATTCGAGAATCGATTATATCTGGTTTTTAGCCGTTAACTTACAGAAACAGATGCACGTTGATTAAATACAGGGATGAGGTAATAGAATCGATTCAGAGAAATTATGTACGGAATCACGTATTTTGTACTGTGTTCAGCAATTTTATAATTGTATTGTACGATTGTTTGTTCAACAAATGCGTAATTAATACGAACTAAAAAATTATTACAAAAATATGACGAACTTATGAAAATCGAGTCTGTCCGTTAGTATACAAGTAAAAGTATAAATTGAGCTATCTGTTACCGTGAATGAAGCGAAAACAAAATTATCACCACCGGTACAAAATATTCTATGTTTTGCGAAAGTAACAGTCTAACAGCCTATATATGTGGCGATAAGCTCAACGTTAAATTATTGTACCCGCACATTTCTCTGCCAAATTTATTTCACTATAATGAAGTAAATTTTACATTTAGTGTGGGAAATTATGACTTCATTTTATGATTTCATCGTTTCTATTCGAGAACCTATGCAAATTTCATTACTGGTACGCCAGCACATGAGAGAAACCAGCACATGAAAAGTGAACGCATCCTAAGCTCTCTCTTGAGAGAGAGTTGAATTTCTGAAATAAAAAACCGCACATCTCTGGGATCGAACACGGGCCCTCTCACACATCAGCTCATGACAATTCATGTGAGCTAAATCGTTCTTACATGAAGTACGGTAATTGTCGAATAGTATTTATCTGGGCTCATTGATTGTACCAATTACTTTTATTGGTTTTGGATGAGAAAGAAGCCTCGGAGCGACGTCTTCTTATAATATTTTGAAAGCTTGTAAATTAAGACTTCAAAATCCAAAATACCTCATGGGTCCAAGACTCCTGGCCCGAATTATAGCTTCTAGAATTTTTCATTCCATACAAAGGACTTTGTTCCAGAAATACCAGAAGTCAGCCTTGGACCCATGTCTCACTATGCTCAATCGATAGCTACTAGTACTAGGTAAATGCTGACAAAAAATTATATGAGTCCAAGACTCCTGGCCCGAGATATAGCTTCTAGAATTTTCATCCCATACAAAGGACTTAGGTCCAGAGCTACCAGAAGTCAGCCTTGGACCCATGTCTTACTATGCTCAATCGATAGCCACTAGTGCTAGGCAAATACTGACAAAAAATTGTATGAGTCCAAGCCTCCTGGCCCGAGATATAGCTTCTAGAATTTTTCATTCCATACAAAGGACTTTGTTCCAGACCTACCAGATGTCAGCCGTGGACTCATGTCTCACTATACTCAATCGATAGCTACTAGTGCTAGGTAAACACTAACAAAAAATTATATGAGTCCAAGCCTCCTAGCCCGAGATATAGCTTCTAGAACTTTTCATCCCATACAAAGGACTTTGTTCCAGAGCTACCAGATGTCAGCCTTGGACAAATGTCTCACTATACTCAATCGATAGCTACTAGTGCTAGGTAAATACTGATAAAAAATTATATGAGTCCAAGCCTCCTGGCCCGAGATATAGCTTCTAGAATTTTTCATTCCATACTAAGGACTTTGTTCCAGAGCTACCAGATGTCAGCCTTGGACTCATGTCTCACTATACTCAATCGATAGCTACTAGTGCTAGATAAACACTGACAAAAAATTATATGAGTCCAAGCCTCCTAGCCCGAGATATAGCTTCTAGAATTTTTCATCCCATACAAAGGACTTTGTTCCAGAGCTACCAGATGTCAGCCTTGGACTCATGTCTCACTATACTCAATCGATAGCTACTAGTGCTAGGCATATACTGACAAAAAATTGTATGAGTCCAAGCCTGCTGGCCCGAGATATAGCTTCTAGAATTTTTCATTCCATACAAAGGACTTTGTTCCAGAGCTACCAGATGTCAATCGATAGCTACTAGTGCTAGGTAAAGACTGACAAAGGACATACAAAGGACTTTGTTCCAGAGCTACCAGATGTCAGCCTTGGACTCATGTCTCACTATACTCAATCGATAGCTACTAGTGCTAGGTAAACACTGACAAAAAATTATATGAGTCCAAGGCTCCTAGCCCGAGATATAGCTTCTAGAATTTTTTATCCCATACAAAGGACTTTGTTTCAGAGCTACCAGATATCAGCCTTGGACTCATGTCTCACTATACTCAATCGATAGCTACTAGTGCTAGGCAAATATTGACAAAAAATTATGTGAGTCCAAGCCTCCTAGCCCGAGATATAGCTTCTAGAACTTTTCATCCCATACAAAGGACTTTGTTCCAGAGCTACCAGATGTCAGCCTTGGACCCATGTCTCACTATGCTCAATCGATAGCTACTAGTGCTAGGTAAACACTGACAAAAAATTATATGAGTCCAAGCCTCCTAGCCCGAGATATAGCTTCTAGAATTTTTCATCCCATACAAAGGACTTTGTTCCAGAGCTACCAGATGTCAGCCTTGGACTCATGTCTCACTATACTCAATCGATTGCTACTAGTGCTAGGCAAATATTGCCAAAAAATTATATGAGTCCAAGCCTCCTAGCCCGAGATATAGCTTCTAGAACTTTTCATCCCATACAAAGGACTTTGTTCCAGAGCTACCAGATGTCAGCCTTGGACCCATGTCTCACTATGCTCAATCGATAGCTACTAGTGCTAGGTAAAGACTGACAAAAAATTATATGAGTCCAAGCCTCCTAGCCCGAGATATAGCTTCTAGAATTTTTCATCCCATACAAAGGACTTTGTTCCAGAGCTACCAGATGTCAGCCTTGGACCCATGTCTCACTATGCTCAATCGATAGCTACTAGTGCTAGGTAAACACTGACAAAAAATTATATGAGTCCAAGCCTCCTAGCCCGAGATATAGCTTCTAGAATTTTTCATCCCATACAAAGGACTTTGTTCCAGAGCTACCAGATGTCAGCCTTGGACTCATGTCTCACTATACTCAATCGATTGCTACTAGTGCTAGGCAAATATTGACAAAAAATTATATGATTCCAAGCCTCCTAGCCCGAGATATAGCTTCTAGAACTTTTCATCCCATACAAAGGACTTTGTTCCAGAGCTACCAGATGTCAGCCTTGGACCCATGTCTCACTATGCTCAATCGATAGCTACTAGTGCTAGGTAAACACTGACAAAAAATTATATGAGTCCAAGCCTCCTAGCCCGAGATATAGCTTCTAGAATTTTTCATCCCATACAAAGGACTTTGTTCCAGAGCTAACAGATGTCAGCCTTGGACTCATGTCTCACTATACTCAATCGATAGCTACTAGTGCTAGGTAAACACTGACAAAAAATTATATGAGTCCAAGCCTCCTAGCCCGAGATATAGCTTCTAGAATTTTTCATCCCATACAAAGGACTTTGTTCCAGAGCTAACAGATGTCAGCCTTGGACTCATGTCTCACTATACTCAATCGATAGCTACTAGTGCTAGGTAAACACTGACAAAAAATTATATGAGTCCAAGCCTCCTAGCCCGAGATATAGCTTCTAGAATTTTTCATCCCATACAAAGGACTTTGTTCCAGAGCTAACAGATGTCAGCCTTGGACTCATGTCTCACCATACTCAATCGATAGCTACTAGTGCTAGGTAAACACTGACAAAAAATTATATGAGTCCAAGGCTCCTAGCCCGAGATATAGCTTCTAGAATTTTTTATCCCATACAAAGGACTTTGTTTCAGAGCTACCAGATATCAGCCTTGGACTCATGTCTCACTATACTCAATCGATAGCTACTAGTGCTAGGCAAATATTGACAAAAAATTATGTGAGTCCAAGCCTCCTAGCCCGAGATATAGCTTCTAGAACTTTTCATCCCATACAAAGGACTTTGTTCCAGAGCTACCAGATGTCAGCCTTGGACCCATGTCTCACTATGCTCAATCGATAGCTACTAGTGCTAGGTAAACACTGACAAAAAATTATATGAGTCCAAGCCTCCTAGCCCGAGATATAGCTTCTAGAATTTTTCATCCCATACAAAGGACTTTGTTCCAGAGCTACCAGATGTCAGCCTTGGACTCATGTCTCACTATACTCAATCGATAGCTACTAGTGCTAGGTAAACACTGACAAAAAATTATATGAGTCCAAGGCTCCTAGCCCGAGATATAGCTTCTAGAACTTTTCATCCCATACAAAGGACTTTGTTCCAGAGCTACCAGATGTCAGCCTTGGACAAATGTCTCACTATACTCAATCGATAGCTACTAGTGCTAGGTAAATACTGATAAAAAATTATATGAGTCCAAGCCTCCTGGCCCGAGATATAGCTTCTAGAATTTTTCATTCCATACTAAGGACTTTGTTCCAGAGCTACCAGATGTCAGCCTTGGACTCATGTCTCACTATACTCAATCGATAGCTACTAGTGCTAGATAAACACTGACAAAAAATTATATGAGTCCAAGCCTCCTAGCCCGAGATATAGCTTCTAGAATTTTTCATCCCATACAAAGGACTTTGTTCCAGAGCTACCAGATGTCAGCCTTGGACTCATGTCTCACTATACTTAATCGATAGCTACTAGTGCTAGGCATATACTGACAAAAAATTGTATGAGTCCAAGCCTGCTGGCCCGAGATATAGCTTCTAGAATTTTTCATTCCATACAAAGGACTTTGTTCCAGAGCTACCAGATGTCAATCGATAGCTACTAGTGCTAGGTAAAGACTGACAAAGGACATACAAAGGACTTTGTTCCAGAGCTACCAGATGTCAGCCTTGGACTCATGTCTCACTATACTCAATCGATAGCTACTAGTGCTAGGTAAACACTGACAAAAAATTATATGAGTCCAAGGCTCCTAGCCCGAGATATAGCTTCTAGAATTTTTTATCCCATACAAAGGACTTTGTTTCAGAGCTACCAGATATCAGCCTTGGACTCATGTCTCACTATACTCAATCGATAGCTACTAGTGCTAGGCAAATATTGACAAAAAATTATGTGAGTCCAAGCCTCCTAGCCCGAGATATAGCTTCTAGAACTTTTCATCCCATACAAAGGACTTTGTTCCAGAGCTACCAGATGTCAGCCTTGGACCCATGTCTCACTATGCTCAATCGATAGCTACTAGTGCTAGGTAAACACTGACAAAAAATTATATGAGTCCAAGCCTCCTAGCCCGAGATATAGCTTCTAGAATTTTTCATCCCATACAAAGGACTTTGTTCCAGAGCTACCAGATGTCAGCCTTGGACTCATGTCTCACTATACTCAATCGATTGCTACTAGTGCTAGGCAAATATTGACAAAAAATTATATGAGTCCAAGCCTCCTAGCCCGAGATATAGCTTCTAGAACTTTTCATCCCATACAGAGGACTTTGTTCCAGAGCTACCAGATGTCAGCCTTGGACCCATGTCTCACTATGCTCAATCGATAGCTACTAGTGCTAGGTAAAGACTGACAAAAAATTATATGAGTCCAAGCCTCCTAGCCCGAGATATAGCTTCTAGAATTTTTCATCCCATACAAAGGACTTTGTTCCAGAGCTACCAGATGTCAGCCTTGGACTCATGTCTCACTATACTCAATCGATTGCTACTAGTGCTAGGCAAATATTGACAAAAAATTATATGAGTCCAAGCCTCCTAGCCCGAGATATAGCTTCTAGAATTTTTCATTCCATACAAAGGACTTTGTTCCAGAGCTACCAGATGTCAATCGATAGCTACTAGTGCTAGGTAAAGACTGACAAAGGACATACAAAGGACTTTGTTCCAGAGCTACCAGATGTCAGCCTTGGACTCATGTCTCACTATACTCAATCGATTGCTACTAGTGCTAGGCAAATATTGACAAAAAATTATATGAGTCCAAGCCTCCTAGCCCGAGATATAGCTTCTAGAACTTTTCATCCCATACAAAGGACTTTGTTCCAGAGCTACCAGATGTCAGCCTTGGACCCATGTCTCACTATGCTCAATCGATAGCTACTAGTGCTAGGTAAAGACTGACAAAAAATTATATGAGTCCAAGCCTCCTAGCCCGAGATATAGCTTCTAGAATTTTTCATCCCATACAAAGGACTTTGTTCCAGAGCTACCAGATGTCAGCCTTGGACCCATGTCTCACTATGCTCAATCGATAGCTACTAGTGCTAGGTAAACACTGACAAAAAATTATATGAGTCCAAGCCTCCTAGCCCGAGATATAGCTTCTAGAATTTTTCATCCCATACAAAGGACTTTGTTCCAGAGCTACCAGATGTCAGCCTTGGACTCATGTCTCACTATACTCAATCGATTGCTACTAGTGCTAGGCAAATATTGACAAAAAATTATATGAGTCCAAGCCTCCTAGCCCGAGATATAGCTTCTAGAACTTTTCATCCCATACAAAGGACTTTGTTCCAGAGCTACCAGATGTCAGCCTTGGACCCATGTCTCACTATGCTCAATCGATAGCTACTAGTGCTAGGTAAACACTGACAAAAAATTATATGAGTCCAAGCCTCCTAGCCCGAGATATAGCTTCTAGAATTTTTCATCCCATACAAAGGACTTTGTTCCAGAGCTACCAGATGTCAGCCTTGGACCCATGTCTCACTATGCTCAATCGATAGCTACTAGTGCTAGGTAAAGACTGACAAAAAATTATATGAGTCCAAGCCTCCTAGCCCGAGATATAGCTTCTAGAACTTTTCATCCCATACAAAGGACTTTGTTCCAGAGCTACCAGATGTCAGCCTTGGACCCATGTCTCACTATGCTCAATCGATAGCTACTAGTGCTAGGTAAACACTGACAAAAAATTATATGAGTCCAAGCCTCCTAGCCCGAGATATAGCTTCTAGAATTTTTCATCCCATACAAAGGACTTTGTTCCAGAGCTACCAGATGTCAGCCTTGGACCCATGTCTCACTATACTCATTCGATAGTGCTAGGCATTGACAAATTATATAAGTCCAAGACTCCTGGCCAGAGTTATAGCTTCTAGAATGTTTTCTCCCCTACAACGGACTTTGTTCCAGAAGGAAGCCTTAGACCCATGTCAAACTATACACATCAATTCTCATTAAATAAGAGAAAAATTTTGGAAGTCAGTTGAGAATCACTCAAGGCATCGTGCTCTGAAGGAATGAACAAAGTGTGAAAAATATTTTCTTACATTGACAAAGATTTTTTGAAAGGTCAATTTTGCTTACAATTAAGCCACACAGACATTAAAAACATCGTTGAAGAAAATCTACAAAAATTGGATTGATTTTCACTTCATACCAGAAAAAACGTACCCTAGGCTTGTTGATACGGCATGTGGAGTATTATTGTAATTATTGTTGTATCATATCTATCAGGGCATCTACTGATCTAAATGTATACATTTACGAAGTGCGAAATACCAATTCATCAAAATTTTTGGCTTTAAGTTCGACTTTAGTTCTTTCAGATATTTTCTAACAACGATTAAGGACATGTGTGTTCATCGTATGTAAATCACGGATCTTAGAGCTAGAATACGATAAAGACAAGGAATTTTTAAAAGAAAATGGTTCCAATGAGTTGAATGAATTTTATTCAATTGGCTTCGCTGAGATTATGATGAAAAAGTATATACCCATTTTACCATTATGGACTTGTCTTGTAGTTAAAAATGGAAAAAGCAATGGTCGGCAGAAGTGTCATTTAAAATTGTAAAGAAACGAATGCATGATGCAGCGAGGCGTCTAGGAAATCCACCGCTGATATGCGGTAGATTTCTCCAAGAAATGCGTGAATTCGTTGATGAAATTGTTATTGAGTATGAAAATGAACGCACCTCGGAAGCGGATGTGTACACCAAAGCAAAAAAAGGAAACTCAACTTGATGATGACAAAATATTGAAAAGTATCAGAAAAGAAAAAATAAGCAGAAAAATGAAAGCAAAGAACAGAATTCCCTTTTGCGATAAGCTAGAAACTATTGATGAGGAAATGAATACGACGAAAGAATTTGAAGATTTCGTTGATTCACTTCCTGCCGATATCAAGAATGATGCCGAAAAATTACGAGAATGTATTGATAGATACCAAACAGAAAAAGAAAAGTTAGGCCGTGTATCGCTAAAGCGTCGTCAAAATTACGACGTAGCAACCCCAAACGCGCCGAAAAATTGATGACACTGTCATTCCACAAACTACTCCGAAATTCCGGAAATGTGACGACATAAACGAGTCTACGCCAAAACGTCGAAAAATCAACGATATTGATTTAGACGACCCTGACCCTCATGAAAGTTGGAAAGGAAATGTCTCGAAATCTCGCCACACTTACTTTGATTATCAATACCTGCGAAAATGCAAAAGCAAAGGATTTCAGAAAAGTGCTCCGACGTCAAAAAAAACTGGAAAAAAGCCGCAACAGACAAATAAATATAAAAATTGTTTAAGGGCTAATCCAGAGATTTATATGAATTTAAAGTATCCCTTCACAGTTGCTTTTTCGACAAATATATTGTTCGCAGGGATGATTACATCACAATCTCAGATGGACAATGGCTTAGCGATGCTTTGATAGAATACATTTTCAAAACTTTAGAATCTGAATCGGAAGAGAACGAATAAAAGTATTCAATTTGAAGTGTCACGAGCGAATCTTTTAATGTTTCCCCAACACGAGAAATTGCGATTGCCTAAGATTGAGAAAAAATTTTTGGTTGCAGCTCTATTACATAGAGGATCATTACACGTTGCTCATTATTGATGTAATGAAGAAGACCTTCAGTTACATGGATCCATTGAGCCCACCTGTAACAGAAGTTTATTTGAATGCATTTAAAGATTTTATTATCAGACATAATGCATCATATCCTAAATGTAGTCTCCCGAATGATGGGTGGACAATAAAAAACTTTAGTTATCCACTTCAAAAAGATGGATTTAACTGTGGTGTTGTTGTTATTTATTGTGCTAAAGAATTTCTTAAAACAGTATCCGTTTGTAACATTTCAGAAGAATTTTGTCCAAACGCATTCCGCGAACACCTACAGCACTATGTTCTCAGATCTTCTGCTCAATGAGAAATAGATGTGTAATTTGTGGTATATTAATTCAGAAAAAATGCACAAGCGTGGGTGAAGTGTGATAATGGCTCTTGTTCACGACTTACTCACCTTCAGTGCTTGGGAGAGGAAATAGCTCCTGAACAGCTACACAATAAATTCTTTTTATGTAACATATGTAAAGACTAAGAAACTTAATAATCAGACATATGCTTGAGTTTACCACATAACAGATGAAATGCCATCGGTAACAGGAAAAAAGGAGGAGTTAGGCCTACTGGGGAAAGCCTCATGTCTCACTATACTCAACTCAGCATAGCGTACTAGTGCTAGGCAAATTTGACAAAAAATTATGTGAGGTCATAGCCTCCTAGCCCGAGATATAGTTCTGAGAACTTTTCAATGCCATACAAAAGGACTATTGTCCAGAGCTACCAGATGTCAAGCCTTGGACCCAATTGTCTCATATGCTCAATCGATAGCTACTAGTGCTAGGTAAAACACTGACCAAAAAATTAATTATATGAGTCAAACGCTCCTAAGCCCGAGATATAGCTTCTAAATTTTTCATCCCATACAAAAGGATCTTTGTTCCAGACTACCAGATGTCAGCCTTGGGATCATGTCTCACTTATACTCAATCGATAACTATAGTCCTAGGTGAAACACTGACAAAAAAGTTATATGAGGTCCAAAGGGCTCCTAGCCCGAGATATAGCTCATAGACAACTTTCATCCCAATACAAAGGACTTTTGTCTCCAGAGCTATCCGTGTCAGCCTTGGACCAAAATGTCTCACTAATGACTCAATCGATAGCTTACTAAGTGCGTAGGTTAAATTACTGGATAAAAAATTATATGAGTCTAAGCCTCCTGGTAACCGAGATATAGCTGTCGAGAATTTTCATTCCATACTTAAGACTTTGTTCCAGAGCTACCAGAAGTCAGCCTTGACTGTCATTCCACACTAACTCAATCGCATTATGGCTTACTATCGCTAGATAAACACTGACAAAAAATTAGTATGAGGTGCCAAGCCTCCTACCCGAGATATAGCTTCTAGAATTTGTTCATCCCATACAAAGGACTTTGTTCCAGAGCTAACCCAGAGGTCACCTTCGGACTCATGTCTGCACTATACTTAAACGATAGTTAGCTAGTCTAGGGCAGTATACTGACAAAAAATTGTATGAGTCCAAGCCTGCTGCCCGAGAATATAGGCTTCTTAGAAGAATTTTTCATTCCATACAAAGGACTTTGGTCCAGAGACTGACCAGATGTCAATGCGATAAGCTACTAGTGCTAGTAAAGACTGAAAGGACATACAAAGGACTTTGTTCCAAGAGCCTACCAGATGTCGAGCTTGACTCATGTCTCACTATAGCTCAATCGATAGCTACTTAAGTGCAGCGTAAACACTGACAAAAAATTATATTGAAGTCCAAGGCTGCCTAGCCCGAGCATATAGATTCTAGAATTGTTTTATTCCGCCATACAAAGGACTTTGTTTCAAGAGCTACCAGATATCAGCTTGACTCATGCTCTCACTATAGCTCAATCGATAGCTACTAGTGGCTAGGAAATAGTGACAATAAATTATGTGATCTCAAGCCTCCTAGAACCCGAGATATAGGCTTCTAGAACTTGTTCATCGCCAGTGAGCAAACGGACTCTTTGTTGCGCAAGTACCAGATGTCAGCCTTTGGGAGCCCATGTCTCACTATGCTCAATCGATAGCTACTAGTGCTAGGAAATAAACACGTGACAAAAAAATTAGATATGAGCTCAAGCATCCTAAGCCCGAGATATACCTTCTAGAATTTTTTCATCCCAATAGCGAAAGGACTTTGTTCCAGAGCTACAGATGTCAAGCCCTTGGACTCATGTCTCATATAACTCAATCGAGTTGCTACTAGTGCTAGGCAAATATTGACAAAAAAATTATGATGAAGTCCAAGCCTCCTGCCCGAGAGAGTAGCTTACTAGAACTTTTCAATCCCATACTAAGGACTTTCGTTGCCAGAGCTACACAGATTGTACAGCCTTGCGACCATGTCTCACTAATGCTCAATCGATAGCCATACTAGTGCTAGTAAAGACTGACAAAAAAATTATATGAGTCCAAGCTCCCTAGCCCGAGACATAGTAGCTTCTAGAAATTTTTCATCCGCATACCAAGGACTTTTCTTCGCAGGAGCTACCAGCGGAATGCAGCCTTGGAGCTCTTGTCTCACTATACCAATCGATTGCCCTCTACTAGTTAGCTAGGGCAAATATTGACAAAAAAATTTATATGAGTCTCAAGCCTTCCAGCCCAGAGAAATAGCTTCTAGAATTTTTCATTCCATACAAAGAGACTTTGTTCCAGAGCTAACAGACATGTCAATCGATAAGCTACTAGTGCTAGGTAAAGACTGACAACAAGGGAACATAACAAAGACTTTGTTCACAGAGCCTTAACCAGGATGTCAGCCTTGGGACTCATGTCTCATGATACTCAATCGACTTGGCCACTAGTGTAAGAGCAAATATGTCGAGAAAAAATTATATGAGTCCAAGCCTCCTAGCCCGAGATATAGCTTCTTCAGAACGTTTTCATCCCATACAAAGGCAGCTTTGTTCCAGAGCTCCAAGAGTGTGCAGCTTGGACCGCATGTCTCACTATCTCAATCGATACGCTATAGTGCCTAGGTAAAGACTGGACAAAAAATTATCATGAGTCCAAGCCATCCGTAGCCCGCGAGATATAGGCTTCGAGACAACTTTTCAATCCCATACAAAGGAACTTTGCTTCCAGCAGCTACCAGATGGTCAGCCTATGGACCCATGTCTCACTAATGGCATCAATCGATACTACTAGTGCTAGTAAACACTGACAAAAAATTATATGAGTCGAAGCCTCCCTAGCTGCGAGAAATATAGCTTCTAAATTTTTTCATTCCCATACCAAAGGACTTTGTTTCAGACGCTCAGGATGTCAGCCTTGGACTCATGCTCTCACTTTATACTGCAAATCGATGGGCAGCTAGTGCTAGGCAAATATTGGACAAAAATTAATATGAGTCAGCCTCTCTAGCCCGTAGATACTAGGCTTTCTAGAACTTTTCATCCAATACAAAGGAATTTTGTTCGCAGAGTACCAGAATGTCAGCCTTGCACCCATGTCCTCACATGATGCTCAAGTCGCATTAGCTATAGTGGCTAGAGTAAACACTGAACAAAAATATATAATGAGTCACGCAAGCCTCGGTAGGCCCGAGATATAGCTTCCTAGACATTTTTCATCCCATACAGGAACTTTCGTTCCGGCCTAGATGTGCTTGGAACGCATGTCTCACGTAAGTAATCGATAGCTCTAGTTGCTAGGTAAAGACGCGCAAAAAATTATATGACGAGATCCAAGCCCACTTAGCTGGGCCGAGATATAGCTTCTAGATACTTTTCCATCCATACATAGACTTTGTTCCAAGCTACCATGATGTCTTTGGAACCCATGTCTCCACTATGCTCAAAGTCGAATGTACTAGTGCCTAGGTAATACCTGAAATTATATGAGTCCAAGCCTCCTAGCCCGAGATATAGCTTTAGAATTTTTCATACCAGTACACAAAGGACTTTGTTCCAAAGCTACCCAGAGTGCAAGCCTTGGACCCAATGTGCTTACTATACTCATTCGATAGTGCTGGCTTGACAAATTATATAAAGTCCAAGACTCTGCCAGAGTTATAGACTTGCTAGATTTTATCTCCGCGCTACAACGGACTTTTTCCAGAAGGGAGCTTTGACCTATGTCAATCTATACCATCAATTCTCATTAATAAAGAGAAAATTTTGGAGTCATGGTTTGAGAATCATCAAGGCATGCTCTCTGAAGGAATGAAAAAGTTACGTGAATATTTGTCTTACATTGACAGATTTTTGACCTGGCCCGAGATATAGCTTCTAGAATTTTTCATCCCATACAAAGGACTTTGTTCCAGAGCTACCAGATGTCAGCCTTGGATCATGTCTCACTATACTCAATCGATAGCTACTAGTGCTAGGTAAACACTGAAAAAATTATATGAGTCCAAGCCTCCTAGCCGAGATAAGCTTCTAGAATTTTTCATCCATACAAAGGACTTTGTTCCAGAGCTACCAGATGTCAGCCTTGGACTCATGTCTCACTATACTCAATCGATAGCTACTAGTGCTAGGTAAACACTGACAAAAAATTATATGAGTCCAAGCCTCCTGGCCGAGATATAGCTTCTAGAATTTTTCATCCCATACAAAGGACTTTGTTCCAGAGCTACCAGATGTCAGCCTTGGACTCATGTCTCACTATACTCAATCGATAGCTACTAGTGCTAGGTATACTGACAAAAAATTGTATGAGTCCAAGCCTCCTGGCCCGAGATATAGCTTCTAGAATTTTTCATTCCATACAAAGGACTTTGTTCCAGAGCTACCAGATGTCAGCAGCTACTACATAGACTCGCATACAAAGGACTTTGTTCCAGAGCTACCAGATGTCAGCCTTGACTCATGTCTCACTATACTCAATCGATAGCTACTAGTGCTAGGTAAACACTGACAAAAATTATATGAGTCCAAGCCTCCTAGCCCGAGATATAGCTTCTAGAATTTTTCATCCCATACAAAGGACTTTGTTCCAGAGCTACCAGATGTCAGCCTTGGACTCATGTCTCACTATACTCAATCGATAGCTACTAGTGCTAGGCAAATACTGACAAAAATTATATGAGTCCAAGCCTCCTAGCCCGAGATATAGCTTCTAGAATTTTTCATCCATACAAAGGACTTTGTTCCAGAGCTACCAGATGTCAGCCTTGGACTCATGTCTCACTATACTCAATCGATAGCTACTAGTGCTAGGTAAACACTGACAAAAAATTATATGAGTCCAAGCCTCCTAGCCCGAGATATAGCTTCTAGAATTTTTCATCCCATACAAAGGACTTTGTTCCAGAGCTACCAGATGTCAGCCTTGGACTCATGTCTCACTATACTCAATCGATAGCTACTAGTGCTAGGTAAACAAAAAATTATATGAGTCCAAGCCTCCTAGCCCGAGATATAGCTTCTAGAATTTTTCATCCCATACAAAGGACTTTGTTCCAGAGCTACCAGATGTCAGCCTTGGACTCATGTCTCACTATACTCAATCGATAGCTACTAGTGCTAGGTAAACACTGACAAAAAATTATATGAGTCCAAGCCTCCTAGCCCGAGATATAGCTTCTAGAATTTTTCATCCCATACAAAGGACTTTGTTCCAGAGCTACCAGATGTCAGCCTTGGACTCATGTCTCACTATACTCAATCGATAGCTACTAGTGCTAGGTAAACACTGACAAAAAATTATATGAGTCCAAGCCTCCTAGCCCGAGATATAGCTTCTAGAATTTTCATCCCATACAAAGGACTTTGTTCCAGAGCTACCAGATGTCAGCCCTTGGACTCATGTCTCACTATACTCCAATCGATTGCTACTAGTGCTAGGCAAATATTGACAAAAAATTATATGATTCCAAGCCTCCTAGCCGAGATATAGCTTCGAGAACTTTTCATCCCATACAAAGGACTTTGTTCCAGAGCTACCAGATGTCAGCCTTGGACCATGTCTCACTATGCTCAATCGATAGCTACTAGTGCTAGGTAAACACTGACAAAAAATTATATGAGTCCAAGCCTCCTAGCCCGAGATATAGCTTCTAGAATTTTTCATCCCATACAAAGGACTTTGTTCCAGAGCTAACAGATGTCAGCCTTTGGACTCATGTCTCACTATACTCAATCGATAGCTACTAGTGCTAGGTAAACACTGACAAAAAATTATATGAGTCCAAGCCTCCTAGGCCCGAGATATAGCTTCTAGAATTTTTCATCCCATACAAAGGACTTTGTTCCAGAGCTAACAGATGGTCAGCCCTTTGGACTCATGTCTCACTATACTCAATCGATAGCTACTAGTGCTAGGTAAACACTGACAAAAAAATTATATGAGTCCAAGCCTCCTAGCCCGAGATATAGCTTCTAGAATTTTTCATCCCATACAAAGGACTTTGTTCCAGAGCTAACAGATGTCAGCCTTGGACTCATGTCTCACCATACTCAATCGATAGCTACTAGTGCTAGGTAAACACTGACAAAAAATTATATGAGTCCAAGGCTCCTAGCCCGAGATATAGCTTCTAGAATTTTTTATCCCATACAAAGGACTTTGTTTCAGAGCTACCAGATATCAGCCTTGGACTCATGTCTCACTATACTCAATCGATAGCTACTAGTGCTAGGCAAATATTGACAAAAAATTATGTGAGTCCAAGCCTCCTAGCCGAGATATAGCTTCTAGAACTTTTCATCCCATACAAAGGACTTTGTTCCAGAGCTACCAGATGTCAGCCTTGGACCCATGTCTCACTATGCTCAATCGATAGCTACTAGTGCTAGGTAAACACTGACAAAAAATTATATGAGTCCAAGCCTCCTAGCCCGAGATATAGCTTCTAGAATTTTTCATCCCATACAAAGGACTTTGTTCCAGAGCTACCAGATGTCAGCCTTGGACTCATGTCTCACTATACTCAATCGATAGCTACTAGTGCTAGGTAAACACTGACAAAAAATTATATGAGTCCAAGGCTCCTAGCCCGAGATATAGCTTCTAGAACTTTTCATCCCATACAAAGGACTTTGTTCCAGAGCTACCAGATGTCAGCCTTGGACAAATGTCTCACTATACTCCAATCGATAGCTACTAAGTGCTAGGTAAATACTGATAAAAAATTATATGAGTCCAAGCCTCCTGGCCCGAGATATAGCTTCTAGAATTTTTCATTCCATACTAAGGACTTTGTTCCAGAGCTACCAGATGTCAGCCTTGGACTCATGTCTCACTATACTCCAATCGATAGCTACTAGTGCTAGATAAACACTGGACAAAAAATTATATGAGTCCAAGCCTCCTAGCCCGAGATATAGCTTCTAGAATTTTTTCATCCCATACAAAGGACTTTGTTCCAGAGCTACCAGATGTCAGCCTTGGACTCATGTCTCACTATACTTAATCGATAGCTACTAGTGCTAGGCATATACTGACAAAAAATTGTATGAGTCCAAGCCTGCTGGCCCGAGATATAGCTTCTAGAATTTTTCATTCCATACAAAGGACTTTGTTCCAGAGCTAACCAGATGTCAATCGATAGCTACTAGTGCTAGGTAAAGGACTGACAAAGGACATACAAAGGACTTTGTTCCAGAGCTACCAGATGTCAGCCTTGGACTCATGTCTCACTATACTCAATCGATAGGCTACTAGTGCTAGGTAAACACTGACAAAAAAATTATATGAGTCCAAGGCTCCTAGCCCGAGATATAGCTTCTAGAATTTTTTATCCCATACAAAGGACTTTGTTTTCAGAGCTACCAGATATCAGCCTTGGACTCATGTCTCACTATACTCAATCGATAGCTACTAGTGCTAGGCAAATATTGACAAAAAATTATGTGAGTCCAAGCCTCCTAGCCCGAGATATAGCTTCTAGAACTTTTCATCCATACAAAGGACTTTGTTCCAGAGCCTACCAGATGTCAGCCTTGGACCCATGTCTCACTATGCTCAATCGATAGCTACTAGTGCTAGGTAAACACTGACAAAAATTATATGAGTCCAAGCCTCCTAGCCCGAGATATAGCTTCTAGAATTTTTCATCCCATACAAAGGACTTTGTTCCAGAGCTACCAGATGTCAGCCTTGGACTCATGTCTCACTATACTCAAATCGATTGCTACTAGTGCTAGGCAAATATTGACAAAAAATTATATGAGTCCAAGCCTCCTAGCCCGAGATATAGCTTCTAGAACTTTTCATCCCATACAGAGGACTTTGTTCCAGAGCTACCAGATGTCAGCCCTTGGACCCATGTCTCACTATGCTCAATCGATAGCTACTAGTGCTAGGTAAAGACTGACAAAAAATTATATGAGTCCAAGCCTCCTAGCCCGAGATATAGCTTCTAGGAATTTTTCATCCCATACAAAGGACTTTGTTCCAGAGCTACCAGATGTCAGCCTTGGACTCATGTCTCACTATACTCAATCGATTGCTACTAGTGCTAGGCAAATATTGACAAAAAATTATATGAGTCCAAGCCTCCTAGCCCGAGATATAGCTTCTAGAATTTTTCATTCCATACAAAGGACTTTGTTCCAGAGCTACCAGATGTCAATCGATAGCTACTAGTGCTAGGTAAAGACTGACAAAGGACATACAAAGGACTTTGTTCCAGAGCTACCAGATGTCAGCCTTGGACTCATGTCTCACTATACTCAATCGATTGCTACTAGTGCTAGGCAAATATTGACAAAAAATTATATGAGTCCAAGCCTCCTAGCCCGAGATATAGCTTCTAGAACTTTTCATCCCATACAAAGGACTTTGTTCCAGAAGCTACCAGATGTCAGCCTTGGACCCATGTCTCACTATGCTCAATCGATAGCTACTAGTGCTAGGTAAAGACTGACAAAAAATTATATGAGTCCAAGCCTCCTAGCCCGAGATATAGCTTCTAGAATTTTTCATCCCATACAAAGGACTTTGTTCCAGAGCTACCAGATGTCAGCCTTGGACCCATGTCTCACTATGCTCAATCGATAGCTACTAGTGCTAGGTAAACACTGACAAAAAATTATATGAGTCCAAGCCTCCTAGCCCGAGATATAGCTTCTAGAATTTTTCATCCCATACAAAGGACTTTGTTCCAGAGCTACCAGATGTCAGCCTTGGACTCATGTCTCACTATACTCAATCGATTGCTACTAGTGCTAGGCAAATATTGACAAAAAATTATATGAGTCCAAGCCTCCTAGCCCGAGATATAGCTTCTAGAACTTTTCATCCCATACAAAGGACTTTGTTCCAGAGCTACCAGATGTCAGCCTTGGACCCATGTCTCACTATGCTCAATCGATAGCTACTAGTGCTAGGTAAACACTGACAAAAAAATTATATGAGTCCAAGCCTCCTAGCCCGAGATATAGCTTCTAGAATTTTTCATCCCATACAAAGGACTTTGTTCCAGAGCTACCAGATGTCAGCCTTGGACCCATGTCTCACTATGCTCAATCGATAGCTACTAGTGCTAGGTAAAGACTGACAAAAAATTATATGAGTCCAAGCCTCCTAGCCCGAGATATAGCTTCTAGAACTTTTCATCCCATACAAAGGACTTTGTTCCAGAGCTACCAGATGTCAGCCTTGGACCCATGTCTCACTATGCTCAATCGATAGCTACTAGTGCTAGGTAAACACTGACAAAAAATTATATGAGTCCAAGCCTCCTAGCCCGAGATATAGCTTCTAGAATTTTTCATCCCATACAAAGGACTTTGTTCCAGAGCTACCAGATGTCAGCCTTGGACCCATGTCTCACTATACTCATTCGATAGTGCTAGGCATTGACAAATTATATAAGTCCAAGACTCCTGGCCAGAGTTATAGCTTCTAGAATGTTTTCTCCCCTACAACGGACTTTGTTCCAGAAGGAAGCCTTAGACCCATGTCAAACTATACACATCAATTCTCATTAAATAAGAGAAAAATTTTGGAAGTCAGTTGAGAATCACTCAAGGCATCGTGCTCTGAAGGAATGAACAAAGTGTGAAAAATATTTTCTTACATTGACAAAGATTTTTTGAAAGGTCAATTTTGCTTACAATTAAGCCACACAGACATTAAAAACATCGTTGAAGAAAATCTACAAAAATTGGATTGATTTTCACTTCATACCAGAAAAACGTACCCTAGGCTTGTTGATACGGCATGTGGAGTATTATTGTAATTATTGTTGTATCATATCTATCAGGGCATCTACTGATCTAAATGTATACATTTACGAAGTGCGAAATACCAATTCATCAAAATTTTTGGCTTTAAGTTCGACTTTAGTTCTTTCAGATATTTTCTAACAACGATTAAGGACATGTGTGTTCATCGTATGTAAATCACGGATCTTAGAGCTAGAATACGATAAAGACAAGGAATTTTTAAAAGAAAATGGTTCCAATGAGTTGAATGAATTTTATTCAATTGGCTTCGCTGAGATTATGATGAAAAAGTATATACCCATTTTACCATTATGGACTTGTCTTGTAGTTAAAAATGGAAAAAGCAATGGTCGGGCAGAAGTGTCATTTAAAATTGTAAAGAAACGAATGCATGATGCAGCGAGGCGTCTAGGAAATCCACCGCTGATATGCGGTAGATTTCTCCAAGAAATGCGTGAATTCGTTGATGAAATTGTTATTGAGTATGAAATGAACGCACCTCGGAAGCGGATGTGTACACCAAAGCAAAAAAAGGAAACTCAACTTGATGATGACAAAATATTGAAAAGTATCAGAAAAGAAAAAATAAGCAGAAAAATGAAAGCAAAGAACAGAATTCCCTTTTGCGATAAGCTAGAAACTATTGATGAGGAAATGAATACGACGAAAGAATTTGAAGATTTCGTTGATTCACTTCCTGCCGATATCAAGAATGATGCCGAAAAATTACGAGAATGTATTGATAGATACCAAACAGAAAAAGAAAAGTTAGGCCGTGTATCGCTAAAGCGTCGTCAAAATTACGACGTAGCAACCCCAAAGCGCCGAAAAATTGATGACACTGTCATTCCACAAACTACTCCGAAATTCCGGAAATGTGACGACATAAACGAGTCTACGCCAAAACGTCGAAAAATCAACGATATTGATTTAGACGACCCTGACCCTCATGAAAGTTGGAAAGGAAATGTCTCGAAATCTCGCCACACTTACTTTGATTATCAATACCTGCGAAAATGCAAAAGCAAAGGATTTCAGAAAAGTGCTCCGACGTCAAAAAAAACTGGAAAAAAGCCGCAACAGACAAATAAATATAAAAATTGTTTAAGGGCTAATCCAGAGATTTATATGAATTTAAAGTATCCCTTCACAGTTGCTTTTTTCGACAAATATATTGTTCGCAGGGATGATTACATCACAATCTCAGATGGACAATGGCTTAGCGATGCTTTGATAGAATACATTTTCAAAACTTTAGAATCTGAATCGGAAGAGACGAATAAAAGTATTCAATTTGAAGTGTCACGAGCGAATCTTTTATGTTTTCCCAACACGAGAAATTTGCGATTGCCTAAGATTGAGAAAAAAATTTTGGTTGCAGCTCTATTACATAGAGATCATTACACGTTGCTCATTATTCATGTAATGAAGAAGACCTTCAGTTACATGGATCCATTGAGCCCACCTGTAACAGAAGTTTATTTGAATGCATTTAAAGATTTTATTATCAGACATAATGCATCATATCCTAAATGTAGTCTCCCGAATGATGGGTGGACAATAAAAAACTTTAGTTATCCACTTCAAAAAGATGGATTTAACTGTGGTGTTGTTGTTATTTATTGTGCTACCGAATTTCTTAAAACAGTATCCGTTTGTAACATTTCAGAAGAATTTTGTCCAAACGCATTCCGCGAACACCTACAGCACTATGTTCTCAGATCTTCTGCTCAAATGAGAAATAGATGTGTAATTTGTGGTATATTAATTCAGAAAAATGCACAAGCGTGGGTGAAGTGTGATAATGGCTCTTGTTCACGACTTACTCACCTTCAGTGCTTGGGAGAGGAAATAGCTCCTGAACAGCTACACAATAAATTCTTTTTATGTAACATATGTAAAGACTAAGAAACTTAATAATCAGACATATGCTTGAGTTTACCACATAACAGATGAAATGCCATCGGTAACAGGAAAAAAGGAGGAGTTAGGCCTACTGGGGAAACCTCCTTAAAAACGAGCCATCAGAACAGTCGGAGCGTTTGCTGCGACTGAGCCCCGTACAAACCCGTATATCTATTGCGTACGTGACCCTAGTGCGTCTGTCACCCTACTTTGACCGTAAGACTATTGCGCCGGTTAATGTAGTTAAAGTAAAATTATTATGTAATATGTACATCTAACAAATTGCGCATAGCGCAATTACGAAGCCCCGTACGACGTTCCTTTCAAATGAAACAAAAATTTCAAATCGCCCTAAAATTTTATTTTTTTGAAGGGCCTAGTATCGACCTCAGTCCGAGGACCCAACTTTAAAATTTTTTTCAACTACATTCTATTCGGCCTTTGATTACCTCCCAAATGAAACAAAAATTACGAAAAACGGATGAAATTTGCTCGAGTTATATGTAAAATACACATAGGGCCCTAGTAGTGGCCTTAGTCCAAGGACCCAAATTTACTTTTTTTTCAACGACATTCTATTCGGCCTTTGATTACCTTCCAAATGAAACAAAAATTACGAAAAACGGATGAAATTTACTCGAGTTATATGTGAAATACACTTAGGGCCCTAGTAGCGGCCTTAGGCCAAGGACCCAAATTTAATTTTTTTTCAACAACATTCTATTCGGCATTCGATTACCTTCCAAATCAAACAAAAATTACGAAAAACGAATGAAATTTACTCGAGTTCTATGTAAAATACACATAGGGCCCTAGTAGCATTTCACTTCTAAGGCCCTAACTCACGGTCCACTCACCCGATTTAAAAAAAAAAAAATTCCTGGATTGGTATTGACAATACCTATCATTTGCCGTGTCATTTACATTTCCATCGTTTATTTTGCCATAAATATCACCAAAAGACCTTAAATCACTTAGGTAGCCCTAACTCACGAAGGGCCGACCCGAATATGCCCATCTTCGAACTTAGCCTCACTATTTCGACTATCTTTCAGGGAAAAAAAAATTTTTGAAATCGGATTTGATTTACTCAAGATATCGACGTGACAGACGGACAGACGGACAGACGGACAGACAAAATTTTTATTGCAGATTCGTCATCTATGAACATAGGCAAACACTTTGCCCTTACCGTCTGCTTCGAATTCCATCAATTACACACGGCATCGTAATCCTATAAGCCCCTTTGTACTTCGTACGGGGCTAAAAACGCGTCGTCGAACTACCTCTAGGGCGATGGGGAAACGTTTGTAGATATTTTTTTTTGTTCTTTTTGTAACAAAAGACTGCATCCTCGTCTAGAACCAAAAGTATGTACTGAGTGTATGTAGGAAGCATGTTTGATAATTCATTCGTTTGATAAAATATCAACTATTTCCGTAGAACCGATTATTATAAATATCAACCGAATGTATTATGGATAATCGATAAATATCGACTGATAATCGGTAAATTTACAATGTTAATTCCATAAATGAAATTCAGTGAACATGACTAAAATTGACTAACGATTTTGGCGAATATTTCAGAGAGAAGCTTTTTTGTCGTTAGGATAATAATTAAAAATCCATTCATTGCCTTCACCTAAGTATTTTCGACAGAGACAAATGCATAAACCGAATAGTTTATATCTCTGGCCAGGAGACTTCTGGTAGCTCTGGAACAAAGTCCTTTATATGGTATGAAAATTCTAGAAGCCATATCTCTTGCCAGGAGTCCTGGACTCATATAATATTTTGTCAGCATTTGCCTAGTACTAGTAGCTATCGATTGAGTATAGTGAGACATGAGTCCAAGGCTGACATCTGGTAGCTCTGGAACAAAGTCCTTTGTATGGAATGAAAAATTCTAGAAGCTATATCTCGGGCCAGGAGGCTTCGACTCATACAATTTTTTGTCAGTATATGCCTAGCACTAGTAGCTATCGATTGAGTATAGTGATACATGAGTCCAAGGCTGACTTCTGGTACCTCTGGAACAAAGTCCTTTGTATGGGATGAAAAGTTCTAGAAGCTATATCTCGGGCTAGGAGGCTTGGACTCATATAATTTTTTGTCAGTGTTTACCTAGAACTAGTAGCTATCGATTGAGTATAGTGAGACATGAGTCCAAGGCTGACATCTGGTAGCTCTGGAACAAAGTCCTTTGTATGGGATGAAAAATTTTAGAAGCTTTATCTCGGGCCAGGAGGCTTGGACTCATATAATTTTTTGTCAGTGTTTACCTAGCACTAGCAGCTATCGATTGAGTATAGTGAGACATGAGTCCAAGGCTGACATCTGGTAGCTCTGGAACAAAGTCCTTTGTATGGATGAAAAATTCTAGAAGCTATATCTCGGGCCAGGAGGCTTGGACTCATATAATTTTTTGTCAGTGTTTACCTAGCACTAGCAGCTATCGATTGTGTATAGTGAGACATGAGTCCAAGGCTGACATCTGGTAGCTCTGGAACAAAGTCCTTTGTATGGGATGAAAAATTTTAGAAGCTTTATCTCGGGCCAGGAGGCTTGGACTCATATAATTTTTTGTCAGTGTTTACCTAGCACTAGCAGCTATCGATTGAGTATAGTGAGACATGAGTCCAAGGCTGACATCTGGTAGCTCTGGAACAAAGTCCTTTGTATGGAATGAAAAATTCTAGAAGCTATATCTCGGGCCAGGAGGCTTGGACTCATACAATTTTTTGTCAGTGTTTACCTAGCACTAGTAGCTATCGATTGAGTATAGTGAGACATGAGTCCAAGGCTGACATCTGGTAGCTCTGGAACAAAGTCCTTTGTATGGAATGAAAAATTCTAGAAGCTATATCTTGGGCTAGGAGGCTTGGACTCATATAATTTTTTGTCAGTGTTTACCTAGAACTAGTAGCTATCGATTGAGTATAGTGAGACATGAGTCCAAGGCTGACATCTGGTAGCTCTGGAACAAAGTCCTTTGTATGGGATGAAAAGTTCTAGAAGCTATATCTCGGGCTAGGAGGCTTGGACTCATATAATTTTTTGTCAGTGTTTACCTAGAACTAGTAGCTATCGATTGAGTATAGTGAGACATGAGTCCAAGGCTGACATCTGGTAGCTCTGGAACAAAGTCCTTTGTATGGGATGAAAAATTTTAGAAGCTTTATCTCGGGCCAGGAGGCTTGGACTCATATAATTTTTTGTCAGTGTTTACCTAGCACTAGCAGCTATCGATTGAGTATAGTGAGACATGAGTCCAAGGCTGACATCTGGTAGCTCTGGAACAAAGTCCTTTGTATGGGATGAAAAATTTTAGAAGCTTTATCTCGGGCCAGGAGGCTTGGACTCATATAATTTTTTGTCAGTGTTTACCTAGCACTAGCAGCTATCGATTGAGTATAGTGAGACATGAGTCCAAGGCTGACATCTGGTAGCTCTGGAACAAAGTCCTTTGTATGGGATGAAAAATTTTAGAAGCTTTATCTCGGGCCAGGAGGCTTGGACTCATATAATTTTTTGTCAGTGTTTACCTAGCACTAGCAGCTATCGATTGAGTATAGTGAGACATGAGTCCAAGGCTGACATCTGGTAGCTCTGGAACAAAGTCCTTTGTATGGGATGAAAAATTTTAGAAGCTTTATCTCGGTCCAGGAGGCTTGGACTCATATAATTTTTTGTCAGTGTTTACCTAGCACTAGCAGCTATCGATTGAGTATAGTGAGACATGAGTCCAAGGCTGACATCTGGTAGCTCTGGAACAAAGTCCTTTGTATGGATGAAAAATTCTAGAAGCTATATCTCGGGCCAGGAGGCTTGGACTCATATAATTTTTTGTCAGTGTTTACCTAGCACTAGCAGCTATCGATTGAGTATAGTGAGACATGAGTCCAAGGCTGACATCTGGTAGCTCTGGAACAAAGTCCTTTGTATGGGATGAAAAATTTTAGAAGCTTTATCTCGGGCCAGGAGGCTTGGACTCATATAATTTTTTGTCAGTGTTTACCTAGCACTAGCAGCTATCGATTGAGTATAGTGAGACATGAGTCCAAGGCTGACATCTGGTAGCTCTGGAACAAAGTCCTTTGTATGGAATGAAAAATTCGAGAAGCTATATCTCGGGCTAGGAGGCTTGGACTCATATAATTTTTTGTCAGTGTTTACCTAGAACTAGTAGCTATCGATTGAGTATAGTGAGACATGAGTCCAAGGCTGACATCTGGTAGCTCTGGAACAAAGTCCTTTGTATGGGATGAAAAGTTCTAGAAGCTATATCTCGGGCTAGGAGGCTTGGACTCATATAATTTTTTGTCAGTGTTTACCTAGAACTAGTAGCTATCGATTGAGTATAGTGAGACATGAGTCCAAGGCTGACATCTGGTAGCTCTGGAACAAAGTCCTTTGTATGGGATGAAAAATTTTAGAAGCTTTATCTCGGGCCAGGAGGCTTGGACTCATATAATTTTTTGTCAGTGTTTACCTAGCACTAGCAGCTATCGATTGAGTATAGTGAGACATGAGTCCAAGGCTGACATCTGGTAGCTCTGGAACAAAGTCCTTTGTATGGATGAAAAATTCTAGAAGCTATATCTCGGGCCAGGAGGCTTGGACTCATATAATTTTTTGTCAGTGTTTACCTAGCACTAGCAGCTATCGATTGTGTATAGTGAGACATGAGTCCAAGGCTGACATCTGGTAGCTCTGGAACAAAGTCCTTTGTATGGGATGAAAAATTTTAGAAGCTTTATCTCGGGCCAGGAGGCTTGGACTCATATAATTTTTTGTCAGTGTTTACCTAGAACTAGTAGCTATCGATTGAGTATAGTGAGACATGAGTCCAAGGCTGACATCTGGTAGCTCTGGAACAAAGTCCTTTGTATGGGATGAAAAGTTCTAGAAGCTATATCTCGGGCTAGGAGGCTTGGACTCATATAATTTTTTGTCAGTGTTTACCTAGAACTAGTAGCTATCGATTGAGTATAGTGAGACATGAGTCCAAGGCTGACATCTGGTAGCTCTGGAACAAAGTCCTTTGTATGGGATGAAAAATTTTAGAAGCTTTATCTCGGGCCAGGAGGCTTGGACTCATATAATTTTTTGTCAGTGTTTACCTAGCACTAGCAGCTATCGATTGAGTATAGTGAGGCATGAGTCCAAGGCTGACATCTGGTAGCTCTGGAACAAAGTCCTTTGTATGGGATGAAAAATTTTAGAAGCTTTATCTCGGGCCAGGAGGCTTGGACTCATATAATTTTTTGTCAGTGTTTACCTAGCACTAGCAGCTATCGATTGAGTATAGTGAGACATGAGTCCAAGGCTGACATCTGGTAGCTCTGGAACAAAGTCCTTTGTATGGAATGAAAAATTCGAGAAGCTATATCTCGGGCTAGGAGGCTTGGACTCATATAATTTTTTGTCAGTGTTTACCTAGAACTAGTAGCTATCGATTGAGTATAGTGAGACATGAGTCCAAGGTTGACATCTGGTAGCTCTGGAACAAAGTCCTTTGTATGGGATGAAAAGTTCTAGAAGCTATATCTCGGGCTAGGAGGCTTGGACTCATATAATTTTTTGTCAGTGTTTACCTAGCACTAGCAGCTATCGATTGAGTATAGTGAGACATGAGTCCAAGGCTGACATCTGGTAGCTCTGGAACAAAGTCCTTTGTATGGAATGAAAAATTCTAGAAGCTATATCTCGGGCCAGGAGGCTTGGACTCATACAATTTTTTGTCAGTATATGCCTAGCACTAGTAGCTATCGATTGAGTATAGTGATACATGAGTCCAAGGCTGACTTCTGGTAGCTCTGGACCTAAGTCCTTTGTATGGAATGAAAAATTCTAGAAGCTATATCTCGGGCCAGGAGTCTTGGACCCATGAGGTATTTTGGATTTTGAAGTCTTAATTTACAAGCTTTCAAAATATTATAAGAAGACGTCGCTCCGAGGCTTCCTTCTCATCCAAAACCAATAAAAGTAATTGGTACAATCAATGAGCCCAGATAAATACTATTCGACAATTACCGTACTTCATGTAAGAACGATTTAGCTCACATGAATTGTCATGAGCTGATGTGTGAGAGGGCCCGTGTTCGATCCCAGAGATGTGCGGTTTTTTATTTCAGAAATTCACCTCTCTCTCAAGAGAGACCTTAGGATGCGTTCACTTTTCATGTGCTGGTTTCTCTCATGTGCTGGCGTACCAGTAATCAAATTTCTTATTATTAATAATTTTTGGATAAATGGACAACATGTAATGTTCCGTGTGTTGGAACATTAATAGTTCTGTTGAAAGATATAATTTCAGAATTTTGGTGCGAGAATGGTTCTACGAGTAATTGATATCCTTTACTGAGTTCTTAGAACTCGAGAATTCGATCCCTCTATTAGTACAGTTCAATTATCTTAATTCGACAACAATTTCGTATACTGTAAAAACGTATGTATGTACAAATTGCACACCATGTTGTTTCAAGTTGAAAAACTAATTTTTTTCGAGATTCGTACACAGTTTTTTTTTTGTGTTGTTTCGTCTTACTTTTAACTGAAAAAATCCTGTCTAGCAAGTCTATATAATATTATTATATGAACGTTACAAGTGCTGTGCAATGAATGTACATATATCGTTCATTCACATTTCACGCAGATCATCTCAACGTATCTGTTTTCGCATTGAACTTTTGTTTATATTTTATATTTATTATGCTCGATGCACCAAGAAAATAGCTAACGTAAATGATGATCTTCTGATACTGATAGTATAATAATGCTTAACCGTTTTTGAACATAAAAAGAATGAAAATCGTTTTCCATCTTCGATATAATTCGTATATATCAAGAATTTCATGTATAAAATTGAATGTATTTCCTTTTCGATTTTTCGCATTTTTATGAAGAATGTGTTCACAAATATATCGTGGAAAATGCCACAAAATCTCCATTTCGGATAGTGGACATTTTTCCGTTTAACAATTAAAGATTCTTCTGACTATTATCCAAGTGGTATGCGAACAATGTTTCTGTTGTAAGCGCGATAATAATCCAATTTCAATGCCGAAGAAATAATTATAATCCAATAAATAATTTAATTGTAAGTAAAATATTTAAGATTTCAATCTCTCACAAGTATAAATAAATTGAATAAATGAAATATGCACAAATGTAACTGTTCTTTTGAATAATTTTCTTCCTATTAAATGCAACATCTTAAGAAATGAAACATACCTTCTCAATAATTTCTTTTCTTTCTTTTATCAACTTCACTGCACTCGGCACTTAAGTATGAAAATTTTATTTGAACAAAATAAAAAATTTTCTCCACTAAAGTGTTGGGGGCTGGAATGTCCACTGTTATATGCACGTTAAATCCACAAAGTGTTTCGATATAATTTTAATTGAATTTTTTTTCAAAAAACGTCAAAAAATCCAAGGATCGAGTATGCTGCACACGAAACTTTTTTTTTTAAGAAAATTAAAAACCAAAAACTCTTCAAAAAACGGAAAGCTGCCCTTTCGTCGTATCAAAAATAATTTCAGATTTCGCCAAAAATATTAAAGAAATGAAAAGAACAGTTTTGAACTTGAACTTCCGCGAATCAAATTTTTTTTTTTCTTCTCCAATGTACGATCTTGACCGTACTAAGGTCGTCGCTAAACTAAAGAATACTCGATGGTAATAAGTTGTTATATAAGTTCCGTGGACTTCTTCGACGTTCTTCTATATGGCAGATGACTT
Organism: Bradysia coprophila; assembly: GCF_014529535.1. Classification (NCBI taxonomy): domain Eukaryota; kingdom Metazoa; phylum Arthropoda; class Insecta; order Diptera; family Sciaridae; genus Bradysia; species Bradysia coprophila. Next base: position 1,754,575 of record NW_023503296.1, on the reverse strand, counting down.
TACTCTATTTCATCATCGGCCTAAGAACATCGATGGAGCAAACTTTTTCTTCGTCAAGCGATCTTTCGTGCGCTCACTATCAAGAAAAACGGTGCGCGATTATGGTTGCATTTGTCTCATTATTTAAGCTTAAGCGGGTTCATCGAACGAGCGTATGCTCAATGGTATACGTTGTATGCGGTTCATACATACGAATACACACACACACAAAGAGTGTTAACATTTCGTTCTTATTTTTGCTGTGCCGTATGACTCATGTGATATTGTCTTATATTTTGACTTGAACTTGATGATGGTTCATTATTCTCGCAACGGTCTGCGACTTGTGAATATAACAGAGAAATAGAGAAAGAGAGGGAGAGACGGAGAGAGAGAGAGAGGAATTTCTTTTTATAACGAATGAGAGTTAAAGTAGACGCGGGAAAAAGCTGCATTTAATCTGAAGACCTTGCACTCGATCGTAAATACATTTCAATATCACAATTTTCATATTGTGATCAAGTTCAATATCGCCGGTTATGGATGAAAGGTTTTCTAGCAAATATGTCGACAGTGCGATCAATTTTAGCGCGTAGAACGTTGAACGTAATTATAATAACTTTGAAAACATGTTATCCATATATCCATCCATTATGTAGAAGTCATATTAATCAGCAAAGTTATACATTCGTTATAGGATTTCATTTAAGAGACTTAGAGAAAGCGACATTATTTCATTGTTACTAGAACTGGGGTAAGAGACAGTAGACAGAGTCCTGAAGACTAGACGCAAGTTTTAACAATTTTATAAGTACAACGTTGACTTTGACATAATTTATTAGGTCGCTTGGGTGGGCTTTTTTGACAATGGTTTATATTCAGCGAGAATACGGACAGTGGCATTTGGATAAAAATTGCATGAATTACTCGATTTTTTGCTGTATACTCACTATTTACTTACTTTCAGGCAATTTCAGCGAAGAGATGTGTTCATGCTAGAAATTCTATAGGAACATGGAACATAGATGTGTCCCGATAGCTTTTTTTTGACGAATTGACGACCCCCAACCTTTCCTTACTCGACTATCTCTCACTCTGTCTATTCTCAATAAATTTACCTGTAATTACAAGATGCTAAGGATGTTTGCATGAGGGGATAATGCTAACTTAGCTCTGGTACAACGTCGAGTATTGTCGCGAAAAATAAATCTTTTATGAAATGAATACAACTGTGGGAAGGGTACGAAATATTTTTGTTTTGTGTTTGCTGACTCTGGTCAGAGTTTTAGAGCGACATGCATGATGTAAGAGATTTTGTACCAAACATCTGAAAACGGTTTTCACAAAATAAGTATCAGATCTACCTTCAATGAAATTCGCCGTCTTTCGGTATGATCGAGCGTGGAAGACTTTCTGATGTTTTTAATAAATAATTGCCAAATGTGTAAGAATGCCGCAAAAAAAAAATCAATAAAATGTGACAAATTAACAGAATCACCGTTTTCTGTTATCTGAAATTTACGCTTAGCGACAGCTATTTCCTGCTTCGATTTTTTTTTTCTATTCAATTTAACGTTTTTTTTTCTTCTCTTATTTTTAAATTCGCAAAAACATCTTTAAAAATTGTCACTTCACCAATCCAGATCATTATTCTACACATTTCATAGTTCATTGTTGCTGGTTAGGTACCTAATGAGGCAACGAGGTCACGCGTTTTATAATCAATCAATGAAAAATTTACCAATTCCGTAAATTTTTTGGCAAAATAAAGTGTTAGGCTCGATTATTATCGATTTGATTATTTTTGGCAAACTGATTACCGTTAATCAATTCAATTATCAAAATGTATTGTTGCGTTAATTCGGAACTTCTTTTTTTTATTGAATGGAATGTCGTATACAACACATTCTGAATGGCTACCATGTGCTGTGTGTGGTGAAAATAATTGAATTAACGACAATAAATTTAAATTAGAGTATGATTATGTGGACGAGGTCATGAGTGAAATTTATTTCATTTTTTGTTTGTGGTATTTTTGCGCGACATAAATGACGATAAAATATGAATTACCAGATTTAGAGTTGTTTGTTTATGTAAAAATTAATTTAAAAAAAAATTTAACTTTGATAGACGTTTGAGCCGTGAGTTATACAATACCGTATTATATCTGTTTAGATTAGCATATTAATGAGGATCGATGTTGACAATTTTACAGTTAATGTTTATTTATCAATTGAGATGGGATTAGGTTCGATTTATCTATATTAGATGAGAAAAATCGCTTTACTTTTTGTTGTTTGCGTTTGCGTTATATTTGTTTTCCAAAATTACCATACGAAAAATTAGAACATCAACCATTTATCAAGTGCAGTTATACCCACGATAATGTGTCGATATATGTGTTCAATGAAATAATTCGTCATTATGATGGAATGCGTTAAAAAATTTCGAGTCAACTGAACACCTCACTGAACACGCAAAGATATTGCAATAACGAAAATACTGTTAAATTCGGTCATCGCTCGTTTCTATCATATAGGCAAGGACGGTTGTTGATACTTGATACATACTTGAAATCCACTAATAATGTTGAACGCATAGAGTTTTTAATATTCATCATTTATAATATTTTCAGCCGTATAAAATGTAACGAATAACCGATAAAACAAACAGAAGTTAAGCTTTTTAGCCATACCATTCATTCTTGAGCGGAAAAAGTTTTTCAAACAAAGTGGATGAGAATCACACAATTGCATATATATACATAATGTAGAGCGTAGAGCAGCAGAACCAACGATCGAGAGAACATTTCATGGTCGAACGGTGAAAGCTCTTCTCTTTCTATCGTCCGCATGATCACTTTTACGTTTTTCTCTCTCCACATTTCAAAGAACAAATTCTAAAATTGTTAACATTCTATATACAGTTTTCTTACGGCATGACACCAACATCTCGGAGAACATTACCACTCTTTTCAAGTCATTAACGAACAATAATGTTGCGCTACACTCTTTTAGCTACCATCACAATAATGTATCGCTTATATCTGCCATAAATTTTCAGTTAATTGATTTAATTTATAAAATGCGGCACAACTGTGAATGGTGGAAAGAAGGTGCGTGGATAAATTAGTTTGACCATGTTATTTTGCCATTGACTGTGACGAAATTTCATTGATGGAAAATAACAGTTATAATGCGAAAATTGGTAATTGTATCATTAACTGAAAGGTTTTTGGTTTATGTATAAAGGTATATAGGCGTTCGTTCGTGTTATACTTAGATTTTATTCATATCAGTCGTAATGTAATTACGATTGTTCAATGAACGTAGCAGATTGTCATGGAATCTAATTTAGAGTAATAAAGTCTGATAAATTTATTGACGTACAATTAAAGTGAAAGAAAGCCAAAAAAAAAATCACAGTTGCGACAACCAGAAGATAAATCATAAATCGAGTAATAAAGTAAAGTTTTCAGTATGTAACACTCTTATCGTTAAATGTGCAACTGTAAATTGTAAAATTTGTCTTTTTGTATTAATACCAGGCGGTAACTAGGACGAAACACTTGAGTTTATAGCGTAGCCGCCAATATAACAACCGTATACGGCGTAAGCAACGATTTCTTGTAGTTTCAGTTAATATATATCTTCTTCGGCGCATTTTTTTTTTCAAACGATATTGGGGTATTGAGTAGCCCGATGTATTAACTGTTAAGCAGATTGGCTACTGCTGACTTAATTCACTAATTAAACTAATGTAAAACCAAATGAAATAAAACTTTTGATCGAAATGAAAATGATTCACATCAATGCTTACAGCCATAACCAATTCTCGATAGGCAATTGTGACTCTTCTAGTATTATTTGAGTCTCCAGAAAAACTCAAGTCTACAGAGAATTGTTTGAAACCAAGCGTGGATCCACCTATCATGGTCAGGCGTATAGATTTTTTTGAGACAGAAAAATTAAATTTTTCTCAAACCGCCCAGATCAGAAAATTTTTCGAATTCATGAGGTTGTTACAAATGTATTATTTAGACGTACATACCTAGCATAAATGGTTTCAGGTTGTTTTGATTTTCCGGACCGTAAATCGTTAAATATCACCAAACCCTTTGATAAGAATTTGAATCCTTTCATAATAAATAAAAGACTTGTCTGATCGTAACACTTTCTAATCAAATCCGATATTGGTGGATTTTCTGTTTCAAACAATTCATCCATTGACTAGTTGCGTACGATTTTCCCACACAGTTTAACGAACTCAATTCTCACATTCAAATTACTCGACTATGGTTGTTTCAGCAGGTGCAATAAATCGAACTAATGAAACAAATATCTCAGTAACCTCGACCTATACTCATAACACAATATCATAGTGTTAGCAACCTATCAAGAACCTAGGTTATGTAAAAAAGTTAGGAAAAATGTGTGCACGGACGTTATGTATTGAAAATGAATGTAGGTTTCGTTTACTACATGTACGCGAAGGTAGCCCAAATGAGCCTGTTACAAAGAAGCACAGGGCCTATTTTTAGGAATTT